>NC_071355.1:134479999-134677499 GCF_943734655.1 Sabethes cyaneus
TCTGTCTGTCTGTCTGTCTGTCTGTCTGTCTGTCTGTCTGTCTGTCTGTCTGTCTGTCTGTCTGTCTGTCTGTCTGTCTGTCTGTCTGTCTGTCTGTCTGTCTGTCTGTCTGTCTGTCTGTCTGTCTGTCTGTCTGTCTGTCTGTCTGTCTGTCTGTCTGTCTGTCTGTCTGTCTGTCTGTCTGTCTGTCTGTCTGTCTGTCTGTCTGTCTGTCTGTCTGTCTGTCTGTCTGTCTGTCTGTCTGTCTGTCTGTCTGTCTGTCTGTCTGTCTGTCTGTCTGTCTGTCTGTCTGTCTGTCTGTCTGTCTGTCTGTCTGTCTGTCTGTCTGTCTGTCTGTCTGTCTGTCTGTCTGTCTGTCTGTCTGTCTGTCTGTCTGTCTGTCTGTCTGTCTGTCTGTCTGTCTGTCTGTCTGTCTGTCTGTCTGTCTGTCTGTCTGTCTGTCTGTCTGTCTGTCTGTCTGTCTGTCTGTCTGTCTGTCTGTCTGTCTGTCTGTCTGTCTGTCTGTCTGTCTGTCTGTCTGTCTGTCTGTCTGTCTGTCTGTCTGTCTGTCTGTCTGTCTGTCTGTCTGTCTGTCTGTCTGTCTGTCTGTCTGTCTGTCTGTCTGTCTGTCTGTCTGTCTGTCTGTCTGTCTGTCTGTCTGTCTGTCTGTCTGTCTGTCTGTCTGTCTGTCTGTCTGTCTGTCTGTCTGTCTGTCTGTCTGTCTGTCTGTCTGTCTGTCTGTCTGTCTGTCTGTCTGTCTGTCTGTCTGTCTGTCTGTCTGTCTGTCTGTCTGTCTGTCTGTCTGTCTGTCTGTCTGTCTGTCTGTCTGTCTGTCTGTCTGTCTGTCTGTCTGTCTGTCTGTCTGTCTGTCTGTCTGTCTGTCTGTCTGTCTGTCTGTCTGTCTGTCTGTCTGTCTGTCTGTCTGTCTGTCTGTCTGTCTGTCTGTCTGTCTGTCTGTCTGTCTGTCTGTCTGTCTGTCTGTCTGTCTGTCTGTCTGTCTGTCTGTCTGTCTGTCTGTCTGTCTGTCTGTCTGTCTGTCTGTCTGTCTGTCTGTCTGTCTGTCTGTCTGTCTGTCTGTCTGTCTGTCTGTCTGTCTGTCTGTCTGTCTGTCTGTCTGTCTGTCTGTCTGTCTGTCTGTCTGTCTGTCTGTCTGTCTGTCTGTCTGTCTGTCTGTCTGTCTGTCTGTCTGTCTGTCTGTCTGTCTGTCTGTCTGTCTGTCTGTCTGTCTGTCTGTCTGTCTGTCTGTCTGTCTGTCTGTCTGTCTGTCTGTCTGTCTGTCTGTCTGTCTGTCTGTCTGTCTGTCTGTCTGTCTGTCTGTCTGTCTGTCTGTCTGTCTGTCTGTCTGTCTGTCTGTCTGTCTGTCTGTCTGTCTGTCTGTCTGTCTGTCTGTCTGTCTGTCTGTCTGTCTGTCTGTCTGTCTGTCTGTCTGTCTGTCTGTCTGTCTGTCTGTCTGTCTGTCTGTCTGTCTGTCTGTCTGTCTGTCTGTCTGTCTGTCTGTCTGTCTGTCTGTCTGTCTGTCTGTCTGTCTGTCTGTCTGTCTGTCTGTCTGTCTGTCTGTCTGTCTGTCTGTCTGTCTGTCTGTCTGTCTGTCTGTCTGTCTGTCTGTCTGTCTGTCTGTCTGTCTGTCTGTCTGTCTGTCTGTCTGTCTGTCTGTCTGTCTGTCTGTCTGTCTGTCTGTCTGTCTGTCTGTCTGTCTGTCTGTCTGTCTGTCTGTCTGTCTGTCTGTCTGTCTGTCTGTCTGTCTGTCTGTCTGTCTGTCTGTCTGTCTGTCTGTCTGTCTGTCTGTCTGTCTGTCTGTCTGTCTGTCTGTCTGTCTGTCTGTCTGTCTGTCTGTCTGTCTGTCTGTCTGTCTGTCTGTCTGTCTGTCTGTCTGTCTGTCTGTCTGTCTGTCTGTCTGTCTGTCTGTCTGTCTGTCTGTCTGTCTGTCTGTCTGTCTGTCTGTCTGTCTGTCTGTCTGTCTGTCTGTCTGTCTGTCTGTCTGTCTGTCTGTCTGTCTGTCTGTCTGTCTGTCTGTCTGTCTGTCTGTCTGTCTGTCTGTCTGTCTGTCTGTCTGTCTGTCTGTCTGTCTGTCTGTCTGTCTGTCTGTCTGTCTGTCTGTCTGTCTGTCTGTCTGTCTGTCTGTCTGTCTGTCTGTCTGTCTGTCTGTCTGTCTGTCTGTCTGTCTGTCTGTCTGTCTGTCTGTCTGTCTGTCTGTCTGTCTGTCTGTCTGTCTGTCTGTCCTGTGTTCCTTATAGAATCAAAAACTACTGAACCAATCGGCGTGAAAATTTGCATGTAGAGGTTTTTGGGGCCAGGAAAGGTTTTAGTGATGGTTAGAGACCCCTCCCCCCACTAAGAGGGGGGGCTCCCATACAAATGAAACACAAATTTCTGCATAACTCGAGAACTAATCAAGCAAATAGAACCAAATTTGGCATGTGGGTGTTTTCGGTGACAAGAATTTATTCTAGGGTAATTTGAGACCCCTCCCCTCTTTATAAGGGGAATTATAACTCCTCTCCCCTTTAAGAGGGGGGGTTTCCATACAAATTTCCTCATAACTCGAGAACTAATCAACCAAATGGAACCAAATTTGGCATGTGAAAGTTTTCGAGGGCAAGAAAATTTTCTATGTTGAATTAGGACCCCTCCTCACTTTAAGAGGGGGGGCTCCTGTACAAATGAAATACCAATTTCCTCATAACTCGAGAACTAATCAAGCAAATGGAACCAAATTTGGCATGTGTGTGGTTTTGGAGACAAAATTTTTTTCTATGATGAATTGGGACCCCTCCCCACTTTAAGTGGGGGGGGGGGCTCCTATACAAACGAAATACAAATTTCCTTATAACTCGAGAGCTAATCCAGCAAATGGAACCAAATTTGGCATGTAGGTGTTTTTGGAGGCAAGAATTTTTTCTATGATGAATAAGAACCTCTCCCCACTTTAGGAGGGGGGGCTCCTATACAAATGAAATACAAATTTCCTCATAACTCGAGAACTAATCAAGCGAATAGAACCAAATTTGGCATGTGTGTGTTTTCGGTGACAAGAATTTATTCTATGGTAAATTGAGACCCCTCCCTCTTTATAAGGGGAATTGTAACTCTTCTCCCCTTTAAGAGGGGGGGCTTCCATACAAATTTCCTCATAACTCGAGAACTAATCAAACAAATGGAACCAAATTTGGCATGTGAAGGTTTTCGAGGGCAGGAAAATTTTCTACGGTGAATTAGGACCCCTCCCCACTCTAAGAGGGGGGGCTCCTGTACAAATGAAATACAAATTTCCTCCTAACTCGAAAACTAATCAAGCAAATAGAACAACATTTGGCATGTGGGTGGTTTTTTTGGTGACAAGAATTTATTCTATGGTGAATTGAGACCCCTCCCCTCTTTATAAGAGTAATTATAACTCCTCTCCCCTTTAAGAGGGGGGGCTTCCATACAAATTTCCTCATAACTCGAGAACTAATCAAGCAAATGCAACCAAATTTGGCATGTGAAGGTTTTCGAGAGCAAGAAAATTTTCTATGGTGAATTAGGACCCCTCCCCACTTTAAGAGGAGGGGCTCCTGTACAAATGAAATACAAATTTCCTCATAACTCGAGAACTAATCAAGCGAATTGAACCAAATTTGGCACATGTGTGTTTTTGGAGACAATTTTTTTTTTCAATGATGAATTGAGACCCCTCCCCACTTTAGGAGGGGGGGTCCTATACAAACGAAATACAAATTTCCTCATAACTCGAGAACTAATCCAGCAAATGGAACCAAATTTGGCGTGTAGGTGTTTTTGGAGGCAAGAATTTTTTCTGTGTTGAATTAGGACCTCTTCCCACATTAGGAGGGGGGGCTCCAATACAAATGAAATACAAATTTCCCCATAACTCGAGAACTAATCAAGCAAATAGAACCAAATTCGGCATGTGGAGGTTTTTGTAGGCAAAAATATTTTCTACGGTGAATTAGGATCCTTCCACACTTCAAGAGGGGGGGCTTCTACACAAATGAAATACAAATTTCCTCATAATTCGAGAACTAATCAAGCAAATGGAACCATATTTGGCATGTGGGTGTTTTTGGAGGCAACCATTTTTCCCATTATGAATTAGGACTTCTTACCTTTTTAGGAGGGGGGGGGGCTCCCATTCAAACGAAATACAAATTTGCTCATAACTTTAGAACTAATCAAGCAAATGGAACCAAATTTGGCATGTGAGAGTTTTAGATGGCAGAATTTTTTTTCTGTGGTGTATTACGACCCCTTTCCCTTTTAAGAGGGTGGGCTCCCATACAAATGAAATACAAATTTCCTTATAATTTGAGTACTAATCAAGCAAATGGAACCAAATTTAGCATGTAGGAGATTTTTGAGTCTTGAATTTATTTTATGATAGTTAGAGACCTCTCACCCCTGTGGTAGGGGGATATGGACTCTCATACAAATAAAACAGAAATTTTTGCGAAACTCAAAAATAATCCAACTCGAGAAATTCGAGACTCTTCCATAAAACATTAATCAATAACAAGACCACAAAAACTATCTATAGTAACACTAGATCATTCAGGACGAGCCGGTCGCGAGTTGCCGGTGACCCGCCGTCGGAAGCGCCGCCCACTGGGGGGCTTGCAAAACTCGAGATAGTGACAAAGATCATCCGAGATTCATGATTTATGTACAAAACAGGTTAATTTGTGGCAATACGAAGTTTGTCGGGTCAGCTAGTAACCTATAAATAGCATAAAGTGATTACGCCGTAGTCACAAAAAAATGGAACCTAAGCCTAGTTTAAAACCGTTCGACGTTTCGTACACTTCTATCGTAACACATTGGACAAAATGGAATCGATCTTTCGAATTGTTTTTAGATGTCAACTGCAATGCTGTCTCTTCAAGGAAGAGGTCATATTTGTTACACTATGCAGGACCTGATTAGGGTTGGGATACCGGGAGTACCGGAACCGGGAATATCGGTACTATCGGCTGATTTTTCAGTACCGAAATACCGGTACTGACACTAGAGAAAACCGGTACTTTCGGTACTGATCAATTATTCAATTTTTCTAACAATCGTCCACAAAAACGAAGGTGAGTATCAATTTTAAAATATTTTCCAAAACTGCGCGGAATATTTTGATGAAACAAGCGGAGAAGTTACTTCAATGGTTTGACACCAGCAAACAAAATTGAGGAAATCGTGGATGAGGTACCGCCGAGAGTTAGTTGTCGAAGTGATTATAAAATGCTTAGCGTGAAAAAAAATTTGAACAGGCTTCAGAAGCTCAAGACAGTTCCAGCTTCAAGGAGTTCGATTAAGCCCTTTTTTCCAAAAAACACTTCAATTGAATTCACTTACTTTTAAACTCAAGAATTAATGAGCTGCAGGCTTGGCATACACTTTTCGCTTCGATTTTGCTCTTTTGTTTACTGCATCTCAGCCAAGCAAAATTTGGAAAAGTGATGTATGGGGCGTTTGTAGAATTTGTTATTATCTACAATATTGCTGAAGTACGCATTACTGTGCGTTTTGTATTTATGGCGCTATGAGGCTGCTACCCTCTTTGTAGCAAAAAGAGCGCTCTTTTTGCTACCAATCGCATTGCTGCCCTACAGCGCCGTAAATACAAAAGATAAAACTTCCCTTTCTTCAGCATTAGTATAGATAATTACTAGCTCTACAAATGCCCTAAACATCACTTTCTGAAATTCTACTTGGTTGAGGAGCAGTAATCAAAAGAGCAAAACCAAAGCGAAAAGTGTATGCCAAGCCTGATGAGCTGGTATTGGACTATGCCTTTCGGTGCCTTGAGTACAATTTGTCTTGCTGGAAAAAATACTGAAAAAAGTCTGTCAGAAAGCTCTGTCAGTTTTGTTACTAAGATTCGTTTTCACATAGAGTTAGTACATTGAATATTCTGTGCATCTTAAGTTGAATTATTGAAACCTCCTCCTCCTTGAATTATTGTCGAGGTGGTTCATACTATACACAGAACCAAAAAATGAATCTCACATTCGACGTAAACTGAAATACGATATATTTTTTCATTAAATAAAACGTAAATAGCCTAACCCGTTTTATAAGATGTATTTTTTCTTGAAACTAAACGTAATAGATAAGCCTTAAAACGAAATAACACGTAATTTTATATGATTTGCGATGTTCCATTTAAATGCATGTCAAAAGACGTAAAATTACAAGATTTTTTCGAAGTGTGTATCAAGGACCTGTTTCCTCTGTACTCGGTTGAGTTTCTCGACACACGCCAGTCAGCTTCAACCTGGTCGAGTCATCTAACACGTTGGCGGCGACGAATGAATCTCAGATTTAAAGTCTCCGTTAACAAATAAAAACGAAACGAAACGATCTAACACGTTGGGCCACTCTATTTCTGGCGCCGGTAGGATTCTTGAAAAGTTTAGTGCTTAGTCGTCCGTCAATCCTTGCGATGGGACCATTGCCTCCCGACTTTCACCAGGTGTACGATGGGAATCTCTCCATTTTTTGCAACCGCTAACTCTGTTAAGGCTAAAAGTAAGAATAAACAATAAAAGTAAGAATGTTAACAATGATCATATTCTCACAGTCACGTCACTTAAATTTTTTCGATAGGAACACAAGCGACCTGGGTGACTCCCCAAATAATAATGAGTGTTTTATTCAATCTTTTTTACGGTTTTTGTGACCAATTTTTGTCATTAAAGCCATCATAGACACGTAATAAAACCCAAATTGTATTTGGGTCCGGTTGCTAGAGTAACAGTACAATTGAAATAGGTACTGTAAGGTGAGGGGAGGTGACTTGGAACAGGGCCCCAAATCAATAAGTATTAAGATTTTTTAAGAACAATATTTTTCTTGTTAATAACTCGGGTACCGGTACCAGTACCGGTATTACCGGTACTGATGCTTCCAGTACCGAAATACCGGTTCTCAAAAAATGCTGTCGGTACTCCCAACCCTAGACCTGATGTACAGGATATTTTCTGCTACATCGATGGGCACGATGCGAATCCACCAGCAGGATCCAAAGTATATACCGAAGCGATCCATTTGCTTGACGCTCATTAACTCCTATATCGAACATTCCGTACGAGAGATTTGTGTTCCGACAAATAATGTCCCAGGAAGAGAAGGAAAATATCAAACCATTTAACCAGCGTTTGCGTGATCATGGAAAGCTCTGCGAATACGGGGATGCTCTAGAAATCCGAATCACTGAACAAGCATTTGACAAATGCAGTTTGCATAATTTGAGGGAAGCAATCTTTAAAAAAAGGCTTATGGCAGTTCAGGCCAGGCTTCTGAAAAGTACTGCACCGTGGCAGTAGTTTGTTGACTATCAGGCTCTTGCCCCATTTAGTAATATAAGCGAATGAGAGTCATATTTTGACAATAACACTATCAGAGCGACAACAGGTTACTGTCTCGTGTTCCCCTCACTACAGATTATTTCGTTTCTATTCTGTTATTCGTTCTTCACAGACCCTTTGTTCACTCCTTCCACCACAATCGACATACGTTTTATACATGCCTTTTTACGATCCAGTTAGTCGCCGCTTCTTTTGTCGTCGCCTTTAACTGTCGATTTTTGTGCATAAGGTTCATGCTACCGAATGATTTCTGCCCATTGAATGAATGGGTTACATGCAGGCTTGGCATACACTTTTCGCTTCGATTTTGCTCTTTTGATTACTGCATCTCAGCCAAGCAAAATTGGAAAAAGTGATGTATGGGGCGTTTGTAGAATTTGTTAATATCTACAATATTTCTGAAGTAAGCGTTACTGTGCATTTTTTTATTTATGGCGCTATATGGCTGCTACCCTCTTGGTAGCAAAAAGAGCGCTCTTTTTGCTACCAACGGCAAGTCTGCCCTACAGCGCCGTAAATACTAAAGATAAAACTTCACTTTCTTCAGCAATATTATAGTTAATTACTAGCTCTACAAATGCCCCATACACCACTTTTTCAAATTCTGCTTGGCTGAGGAGCAGTAATCAAAAGAGCAAAATCAAACCGAAAAGTGTATGCCAAGCCTGGTTACATGGCATGTTGTTGTTCGTTCGGGGTACAGAGACTGTAGATTACAGAGGCGCTGAGATACTCAAAATTCGCTAAATTTTGAAACAAAATGGAGAGTACCATCATAAATAAAGGTTGAGTGTCTCGGCGCCTCTGTAATCTATAGTCTCTGTAGTTCGGGGTTAGCAGTTTATATAGTGAATTAACGCTCGTTGTCTATCAAAGCGTTGATACGGAAGTTTAAATCAAGCGATATGTGTTTTATTAGCATAGGAAGAAATCTGGATGTTTATTTATTTGCATGGCATGCAATAAAAAATCGAACATAACCCATGGTTTATAAGCTTACAATTAAAACAATGTTTATAAAAATCGAGCTCTTTTATTTTTCTAGAAAACGTTAAGCCAAATTTTCTTTGTTTACAAGTTCAAAATGCTTTTACCAAGTAGCGTAGAACGAAGCGAATTTTCATGAAAATGCGACAAAATTGTCTCAGCAATCTGCAAATATAAAAGTATATTTGAGAATAAATGTGGCATATATAGAATTTTCAAATTATAAATCTTTTTTAGAATATTTACGAAACTCAGAAAAGCTTTATCCGAGTTCTCTTTCATCAATACCTAATGCTCTAATTATTTATTTTTGTAAAATATTTTTTGAACTAAGGTGGCAAGGTAGGATTTAAAAATTGCATAGCGAAGGTGAAATCTACTGTATAATTTACACCCATGATTATTTTAAACCTCTGGTGCACTGCACCACCTGGGTATAAATCTCCATAAATCACTGTTAATTCTAGATACCATGTAGGGCACGGGAGGGTATTTTCGGTCCATGGCCCATTAAGCGATTGCTTCTATTTTTTCGGGTTAGGCCTAGTTCTAGTGGAAGAACAGGAGGTTTTGACGTTCTCTTAATTAAAAACCCAAATTAATCCACCTAGCGGTGTGACCTAGCCTTTCTACTGCCGCATTAATTATTATTTAATTTCCCAGGTACATCTATAATTAACTTGACTATATTTTTAAATAGAAGAACGGAAATCCGACGTGAAACAACCGAGATATGACCATTTTAGTGAAATCAGTTCTGGAAATGTTGCCAGTAATGTCTTACCTTTATGACCATTTTAAAACATGACCAAAACCATTCCAATATGGATGTAAAATTTCAAAAATTGACGATGGTTGAAAATCCTGAAGTTTGACACCCATATTGACATGATTTCGAATATTCCCTGAAACGACCACTTCCGCCGGGGTACCTACAACCTGCTACAGGGTTGCCATGGCACGCTGCGGACCTGGGAATGCTTCCAGTGTCAATGGCTCATCAAACCTTAACGTTTGATACTCATATTGACATGGTTTGCGATATGTCCTAAACTGGCCAGAGCAATAGATGTTACTAGTACTGATTTTACGAAAATGGCCGTAACTTGGTTTTTTCTCGTCGGATTTCCCCGTCGAATGCAATTGGTTTCATCTAAAATTGTCCAATTTTGTGAAAGTTATGGCCGTTTGAATTTCATCAAAATTTTGCCTGTCCCGATCATTTTGTCTAACCCCTGTAATTCTCACTTTTCTTGAATTTCAATGCAAATTTAAAAATTGCAAATTGTCATCACATACACACGTACATACATACATACATACATACATACATACATACATACATACATACATACATACATACATACATACATACATACATACATACATACATACATACATACATACATACATACATACATACATATATACATACATGCATGCATACATACATACATACATACATACATACATACACACATACATACATACATACATACATACATACATACATACATACATACATACATACATACATACATACATACATACATACACACATACATACATACATACATACGCACACACATACATACATACATACATACACACATACATCACACACATTGAATACAATCAACATTTGATTAAAATGTTTTGATTTCACACGTTTTAACGGTTTAATATACGGTGCCTAAGTGTTAAAGTTTGAATAACTTTTGAATGAACCGTCCGATTTTCAATAACTCGGTTTCGTTTGATAGATCTCAACAGTAATTTGCAAATGATAATAAATCTGGTGATGCTTTACATTGAATTAATGCTTATATGTTACAAAAATATGTTTTAAATACAATTTTTTCACATTTCTTTATGTAACTTTCAAACTACAAGCCCAATCGTCATGAAATTCGGAAGTTAAGGATTTGCAAGGCTCCTCTTTCATATGCAACCAATTTGGTTCAAATCGGTTGAAGGACCTATGAGATAATGAAGCCCCATATTTTTCGTATTTTTATACATAACTTTTGAACTAAAAGTCCGATCAGTATGAAATTCAAAAGCGACCTATGGGACACCTAGACCTTTTATTTGACACAAAGATCATAAAAATCGGTACAGCCATCTCCGAGAAAAGTGAGAGAGATTGAAAAGCGTCACATACACACACACATACACACACACATACACACACACATACATACACACACACACAGAAAATGCTCAGTTTTCGAAACGGAGTCGAATGGTATATGACATTCGGCCCTCAGGACCTTCTTTCCATTTCCGGTTTTTCGAGTGATTTCTATACCTTTATACTATATATTTATATAGTAGAAAGGCAAAACAGTAACTAATGTAACTAATCTAACATTCTTGAGAAAATATTTATAAAATTTAAAAGTTGTATATCGTGTATATCGTCAAAGTATTTTTATTAGCAAAAGAAAAAATGAGCTGTATTTAGAAGCAGGCCGAAAATATCTTCCCGTACCCTACTTCTTTCTGTTAAGTTAACATATACTCTTATATTCTTAGTTTAGTCTAATCTATTCAACTAAATATATAGTTTGATTTATTGTGTTAATCTGAAACATTTATTTCATACATTTCAAAATATCATAAAGAATTAGAAAAAATTGAGCACCGGAGGATTAAAATTCTTGCAGCACAGAAACTCTTCAATAGTATCACATGAACGTTTGATTATAAAAAAGTCTACATGAAATGAAACTAAGAGGAATTTTAAAGATTCAACCGATTTACCGTGGGATCTATAGTCAAATTTTAACATTAAATTAGCAAACAATTGTCTCTGTTAATATACAGAAACTTTAAAGCATTGAAAAAAGCAACCTGCAATGTTCCTGCTGTTGGTTCATCCAAAAATGCCGTAACCAAATTAGATTACCCTAAAAGCACAAATGGATAACATTAACAGTAATATAAAACACAATTTGTGAGCAATTGCGCAGTAATACAGTATTGTATCGCAATGTAGATGAATATGTTGCTGAATCCATTCCTTACGAGACATAATTTATGATCAATCATTCTCGAGTAGTTTTTCATTTCGTCGTATCTGACAATGAGAGATTTTCTTCGTGGCCCCTCTCCCGCTTTTTACGACGATACTAATGCATTTTAGCGCATCAGCTTTGCACGAATCGGTTGCCGGAGTCACTAGCTAGCTAAATGTTTTGAAAATTTTTTTTCCAATGCTTTAGTTTCGCCGTAAAAAGCGTAATAGAGGAGACATGAAGAGCATCTCTCATTGTTAGATACGTCGAAATGTAAAAGTCCCCGAGCATTCTTTTATGACTTGAAAATACGATTATGATCTGTTTGTTCTAGTATTAAAAATACGATAGAAATACTAGTAAAACTATTATAAGAAATAGTTAGGCTGCAACAACAATAGTGCTTCATTGTTTCACTTACAGATGCAGATTAGTTTAATTAACTTAAACTTGTCTTTACATATACGACATACGATATGGGACTGACAACTGGTCCAGCGTTACGGGATACATAACCGTAAATCTTAGTTTTCCTCACAAAACGCTATATCTAATTAAAAACGCATATATCTGCAGCTTCAATATTAGGCATATAGGATATGAACTTCAAAATATGTTACATCGAAACAAGCCAAATGAAATTTCGAATCAGGCAATACCTTCATTAACCCATTATGACCCGGGTATACCTAAATTTGGACCAAACGAAGTGAAGCTCTGTAATCTATTATATTATGGCTCGAGTGTGTCGGGGAACGTAAACTCGTCATTTGGAATGGTTTCAAGCACCCCATCGACATCTCTATAACGAGCTGCAGTGAACGTCAGCGACAGCACGTCCTGGGCTCAAAATTCGACAGCGGGTCCAAATCAGACTGCTGGCAGTTGAGTAAAACGCAGTGCTGACATGCTATCTCATTTTCGCGTTTCAAGGCCAAAATATTGCAGGTTTAATATTTCATAGGCTCAGTTTCAAACAAACAAATTACAAAGTTGTTTACAGATTACCGCGACACGACAAAGTGATAGATTTTGAACGCTTATAGCTCAGCCAATTCTGAATATATTTTTATGGTTTGCATACCATTCGAATCACAAAATATCAGCGATTTGTATAGTTTTTATTAGAAGATTGTATTTTGTATGTAACTTCTGGAATTTCCACGTAAAGTTGAACAATTTTTCCAAATTCCCTGCAGTATTCGTTCAATCGTCGCCATAGTTACCATATGAAATTGTTATTAATAACATACAATCAATTTAAGTGAGAAGTGAGTGATTTTGTGCATCTGATTCTACAATGTCTCAATTGCTTCAAGCAAAATATATGCGTAAATACCGCAAGCGAGTCCGTGAGTAGGCATTATTAACTGGACCAGCTAAGAGGACAGCGTTGACGGTGGCAGAGCGCTGTAAATTCTACCGTTTGAGAAGAAAAGAAAATCGTAGTGATTCAATATATTCTGAAGTGGGCAATACATCGTTAGATGGTGCATCGCACGAAATAGCTGGTCCCTCCAACGTTGAAGTGTTACGTGAGGTGACCGCTAGGTGACGTAGAGGCCAGCGTATTGCCTAACGTAACAGGTGAGTCCTATAGAAACTGAAAAGATGTAAAAATGTAGGGTACGGATCAGTCACCAAACATTTTCGGCTTGTTTATGGATATACCATTCCATGCTTTCAACTTGCCGGATAGAATATTATAAAAAATAATGTACACATGGTAATGTTCACATATTAATATGTGAAATACTCGCAACCTGTGCTTTATTATCATTGCTTACATACAACTTCAAAAGTGTTACAATTCTCGGGTAAAGTATTGTTTTAATAAAAGTACGATGTTTTCTACAAGGAATCTCAAGTAAAATTTACCTTGTTGAATAAATAAATCTATAATCATACACAATATTTGATGGAGGCTGCATACAGCTAGATATTTACTGCCATATTCAGCATTACCAAAATAAATTTCGAGCAAACAAAGTCATTAGTTGTCACTTTTATTGCTTGAACGATACTGTTTATCACGTTTATACGCATTCTTCTGTTACTTGATTTCTATAATCATAACATGTCCTGCTTGTGGCGGCATATGAGATAATGAGTAATGCGTCAGACCAACGAACAATTTTCCACTATTTTAACCAAAATTGGGAATGGAGAGCAACTCGATCCTGATGAAACTAAGCTCATAGAGGGTAGATTCCGCACAGCAGAATGGCGTAAACAGAACTTACCAGGCGCAGTGCGTCTATTTCATCGAAACGCCGATGTAAAGCGGTACAACGTGGAAACTTTAGCTAATCGAACAGCAGTTGATTGTGAAGCGGAAGATATATATTCCGGATACAGAGACAACCAGCAGTTGGTTCCTAGAATGAGCGTTATAGAGACCGGTGGCTGACCATATTTGTTGCATTTTGCAGTATGGACGCCGTATATAATAACAAGCAACGTAGACGTAGAAGATGGTATCGAAAATGGCGCGATTGGTGAGTTAAAGTATGTTGAATACAGCGGAGATGATCCACGGCAACACATTGTCAAGGTTGAAAACGACTCCATTGGACAGGTCTTGCGGGTCAAATCGAGACCCGCTGTGTACTCTAAGCCTGACGTTCTTCAGCCCGATTGGACACCTATTGAAAAGCGATCTGCAAACATTAAGCTAAGTAGTAGCATTAAGTGCAAACGTATAAAATTTCCTTTAGTAGGTGCGAATGCTCTTACTGTACACAAGGGTCAAAGCGGCACATTTTCTGAAATCGTGTACGAGTATGGCAAGGGACAGGAACAGCAGTTGGTGTACGTGGGAATGTCAAAAGTTACATCGATTGAAGGATTGTACTTGACGAATAACAGAGGCATATTTAAGTTTTACCATGCAAGGGAACTGCATCACCGAGAATCCAGAAATCACGGACGGAACTTAGACGCCTGGAAAATCGCAAATTGGTTACTTTAGGCACTGAACTTCTAGAATTTATATCTAACGTAAGCCATTTTGCTGTACTGCTGAGCCTGAATGTACAGAGTCTAAACGCACGCACATTCAGCAGATATTTCAACCGATGCGGTTCTCAGACAGGCAGATATCCTTGCGCTCAGCGAAACAAGGATGGACAGTAATGTAATTATTTCCATATCGACATTAGTGCCAGGAGCTTTTCCTTACCAACCGGTAAGCAGATGGCACCATGTACCTGATTTTAACGGCTAGTAAGTTTCTGATTAGCCAAATCAATTTTTTAAATAATTGTTACTCTGTAGTGTTAATTCACAACTATCTTAACCAGAGACAATGTGATTTCTTCCCTTCAACCCTTTAAACAAACCAGTTGAAATATTCGGACAAGCGACATAAACTCGATAGTGTTGCCATCGGAAATCAAATGTAAGTAAAAGAATGTCATTTATGATTATACCATACATTACTTTAATTCACAGTGTCAAACAGAAAACTTAAATTATCAGCATTATCATGATGTCTGATTTCGACTCCACGCTGCTCTAAATAACGGTTTAGCATGTGCCAGATTGCTTATAATTTACACGATGCGAAGTTCTGCAATATGTAATGTAATGTAATAATCTGATCTGCAAATTCATAAAATCAATAATCATTTCTATTTCACAGTGCCTATCTATGACCATTGTAATTGTAATTACTTCTTTCAAATATTAAGACAAACATTTTGATCAAACGTCTGTTACGTAATGGAGTCACTGGATAGTAGCTTTCAGTATGATGCGAGAATTATAATTTTATATCTGCTAACACTATGCTTTTTCTCTACAGCACAAAGTAGCCAATCTAATCGTTTCAGTCAATTTCAAACTTTCAAAATGGTTCTTTTAAGAACCATCATAACTGTCAATGAAGAGTATTATGATTTCCATTAGCAATCAATTTTCTCATAAGTGTTTTTAGTAAGGTGTGTCTAGATTGGCAACTAGTGGCATGCAATTGTTCCTAACTGTTGCTGATGTTTCCAAGTAACTATGGCGACGTATCACAAATGTGCAGCTGGCGACAGAAGCAACATTGAGCAAAAACTAGCAACATATCGCATTCTCAACGTAGCCAAAATTGCCCATTCTAAACGCACCTTTACATTAACTTTGCGTAGTCCTACGTTGAATATGCGGTCGTGTCTTATACACAACCCCTCTTTTTTTTTTTTTTTTTTTTTATGTGATGGCCCCAGACCCTATATGGTCTTTGCCTCCACCCCATACGCATCTTTGGAGTGGGAGGGACGTTTATCTCTTGGATATTTAAATATAGTTATTTCACATATTGTTGCTTATCTATTTATCAGCCATACTACTTGTTGCATCACTCTCCCGCGTATGTCCATCACGATACTATTAAATTCTGATAATCGTATTTTCTATGATTTCATATAGATTGGGCTACCATTACTTTTCACCTGTCTCACCTTCGCAAGCAACAGGACCATTACAATTTCACCTGTCTCGCCTTCGCAAGCAACAGGATATTCCCTAGTAAAAAACGGTTCTGCCTTAGCAGACTATAGAGTGAATGACTCGACAAGTTCACAATAATCGTTGATTTAAAATTGGCTTTTCACTGTTTCAATAGCCATGCGTTTGAACTGGGTCAAATTCGTTGAACATTTGGCTTCCTGTGGCAAACTATTGTATATTTGAAGTCCTTTATAGAAAAGCGATCTCTGAGTCGTCTGTTTCAAAAAACGGGGCAGTCTAAAGTCAGAAGCACCTCTAGTGTTGTGTCTGTGTATATCTCTACCAAACTGTATTTCTTGTGTAAGATATTCAGGCAATATACCAATTTTCATTTTATGTATAAACATCAAGCTGTTATATATTATTCTTTGTTTCACTGACAACCATTGGAGCATATCTAACATAAGATTCGTTGATGTTAACCGTCCACATCTGAGCAATAGTCTCATTATCTTATTTTGCAACCTTTGAAGCCTTTGCACTTGCGTATCTGACGCCAGCAACAGCACCGTTGCGCAGTAATCAAAATGCGGCAATATAACTGATCTTACATATGTTAGCTTGGACCAAAACGTTAGATATCTATTTATCCGACACAGTACTCCATACTTTATGGCAATCTTTTTTATAACGTAATCCACGTGTTCAGAGAAATTAAGCTTTTCGTCCACTTGTACTCCTAGATACTTAGAAACAGCCACTCTTTCTATTACCTCTTCGTCTATTTTGAGTTCAACATTCTGAGCAAATTTTTTATTTCCTATAATCATCCACTTTGTTTTTGATACATTCAAGCTTAGTTTTTTCCGTTTCAAATACTCTGCGATCTGCTTGAGGTCAATTTCAGCTTCTCGAATTGCCGTGTCTAAGTTGTCACTGGCCCAATAAATTGTGGCATCATCTGCAAAGAGTTTCAGGTTTCCATGTCTCAAGCAAGTTTTTAGGTCATTGATGTATAAAATAAAAAGTAAGGGTCCTAATACGCTTCCCTGTGGTACTCCCAAATCATTCCTACGCGAATTCGAAACAGCGTTTCCGTATTTAGTCCTTTGACTTCTATTAGAAAGATAACTGTTAAACCATTTCCAAACAGTTCCCCGTATCCCTACGTTATGTAAAAGATCTAACAACTGCGATCTATCAATTGTTTCAAATGCTCTTTTGAAATCCAAAAAAACAGCTACAGTGAATTTTCCTTTTTCAATATTAGTCTTCCAATTATGCAAAATCAGATTTATAGCCGTTTCTGAGGAATGACTTTTTCTAAATCCTGACTGCTCAGGTATTATAATATCCTGAGAATTGATAAAACTCATTAATTGTCCTTTGACAACGATTTCCAGTGTTTTCTCTTGGAGCTCCAACATATTAATTGGTCTATACTGCGTTGCATTCTTTGTATTACTCACTTTCGGAATTGGGACTATGGTTGATTCCTTCCATGCACTTGGCACCAAACCCGTTGATAGACTAGTGTTAATAAATCGCAATAGTATGTCATTGGTTTCCAAAAATGCATCCTTGAACACTCTGGTAGACACATTGTCAATTCCTGCCGTTTGTTTCAGTTCGTTCACAATATTACGCAAATTCGTCATTGAGATAACCTCAAATCTATACATACACCGGTTGCATGTTATCTGTGACATAGCTGGTTGACTACTGTTTGTGTTTGGAATATTGTTTCGTATCTCGTATATACTATCTATGAAGTAGTCATTAAATTTGTTAGCAACTGAGAGTTCATCTGATTCCTCTATCCCATCGAATATTATTGTACTCGCATGTTCAATTTTCGGATTTTTGAGTCTTTTTATAGTTTTCCACATCTTTTTACCATCATGCTTATTTCTGTTTAGCTCATCTTGAATAGATTTATTTTTAGCATCTCGAATTGCCCTAGAGTATTTGTTCCTGGCCATAATATACTTGTTCCAATGAACCTCTGATTTTTTTCAACTTTTTTTCCGTCATTTTACAGCGTTGCACTGTTGAAAATATAGATGAAATGACAAAAACTGACAGATTATCTCACACACACTTCAGATTGACGTCTTATCTCTCTTGTAGTGATATATTAACAATGCTAAACTATTGAAATTCAGCAGTAAACAGGTTTTGAAGACGAGGTATGATATATCATACGCTAGGACATAATGAGTTAATTAATTGAATCACATTTTTAAGTGGCAAGACTTGATTGATTTCTTGATTTAATAAATATGCTATCGTTCCCTACCCAAGTAACCAATAGGCATTTCCAATGCAATTTAAATGCGAGCCAATAAGCATTTAAGTTGCCTTAAATGCTACTTAAATGCTATTTTGGCAAAATATGCGGCTACTTTACTGCTAGCCCTCTTATAGTGCTGACAATGCTTATTTGCAGCAAGTTACCAACAAGAAAAACTTAAATAGAATTGTGCATGCCAATTTACAAAGGTTATGCAGTCAAAAAGCTGATAAACAACAACCTGCAGTATAAAACACCAGGGATGCTAATAAACGACTGATTTACTGCTTATTTTAATGCTTATTGGTTACCTCTACCTGGGTAGTAGATATGAAATCCTGCTGATTACAATTTTCGTGCAACAGTCGGTTCATAACAATCGTTTCGCGACAATTCTCTTACGGCTTGGAAGACTCTCATAATTGCAAGATGACTGTTAGATGCCGAAGAAGGCATAAAAAATAAGAACGGTGCAGTCATATCAATCCGCCATAAGTTATTTCCAACGACAATAGTTGAACAAACGCCCGATTGTATATTTCGCACAGTTCTTGTTTAGCTCTGTGCCAGAGCTGCCATAAATACAGATATTTGTGCATGCATAAATTTGGGACCCTATCGTTTTCTCCGGAGTATTTAATTTTCTCGATCTAATCTTTTAATTAACATAAATAGTTTATAGACTACTTTAAAATTCAGGAACATTAGTAGAGCCAGAAATCACAGCAACTGAAATAATTGATGGGTCCCAAATTTATGCATGCACAAATATCTGTATTTGTGACAGCTCTGCTCTGTGCTTCTTTGTTCTCAGTATGTTTTGAATGGGATTTCGTCACAGTGGCGCGAGCAGGCGTAGCGAACACAGGCAAACAGTAGAAACTGTTTTGAATGACAACCATGGAAAAGAGAGTACTTTTCGATAGCCTGCTCTGAAACATTTCAATCGCAATTTTCTTCTCTTACTGTTACCCGCAATCGGAAATGTTTGTGGCGCTACTTTTGCAGTATTTCTTTCGTTCCAGCTTGGTTATTGAATTATTGCTTCACTGCATATATTTATTCTGGAGTCTAGTAAGGAAAATACAATAGTTGCTCGCAGTAAGTTGAAGTTTAAAAATATGGCTAACTGAATTATAGATACTAAGAAATAAAAAAATGATCTAACTGAAAGGCCAGGTAACGCCGCTAGGTGGAACTATCCGTTGAGTCCTCATCTGATGCGCGGCCAGCCAACAGCCAACGCAAGAAAAAGGTTAACCAGAATCCTCTGAGCTTCCAAAACATGCTAGTTCTAAATAGTGCAGGTCTGCCTCTATGCAATGCTATGTCGGAAGCACCAGTCGCTCCACTACGACCATCCGCCGCACCGTTGCAGCCACAATCCATACCAATGCAACCACCACTCGCTTTACTGCAGGCACCAGTTACTCCTAGCGTAATGTAAGAAGCTGCTAAATTCAAAAATCATAAGTCCATCCCTCGCAGCTTACAGTGTATTTCAGTAAGCAATAGGACACTGCCTCTAACTTCTGATAATAAATAACAGAAGTTGGCGCAAGTGTTTCATCATGCGCCATGCGTGAGAGTATGCTTGAAACTATCCATATTACAACAGATGTCGTTACTTCGTAGCGCATAGTGTGCATTTCCGTAACAGCTGAATTTTGCGCGACAATAAGTAATAAGTTTACTGAACACAACACCCTTACTCTCTCATGCATCTCAGTTTCTTTTGTGTTTATCGCTAATCGCAATATAACGTTTGACACCTGAACCAATAAATCGTTGGTAAACATTGGTTTTATTTATTGCGTTCATGTTGCGAAATTTAATTTTTTCGAATTGAAATGTCGCAAACAGGGCTTTTCATAAAGCCCTATAAATGTACCTTTATAGGGCTTTAGCTTTTTAGGGCTCTCGGATGATTGGTAGTAAGATGCTATGGAGAGGTATAGGAAATGTTTTTTTATCAAAATTTCTCAGAAATCATGAAAATTAAGTATAACAGAGTAACTGTACCTCAAATAAAATAGGATTAGTGATTGTTTTTCAGGTAGGTAAACATAAATAAGTTAGAAATTTTGATTTTACTACCACTATAAAAGCGCCATCTCTTGAAAAGCAACGGTTCGTATGGTGTCCTATTGAATGCCAGCTAACATTTGTGATATTTCGTTAGACTGCTGCAATGACAATTTCGATTTATATTGCTGTTGCAGTTGAAAACCGTAATAATCGAATCGCGACATTCGCTTTTATTCTTGTTCTGTGTGTCGCAACTACGTCGCACGTGGTGCGCTGTGATCGCACATTGATGCGCTATACAGCGCACCACGTGCGACGTAGTTGCGACACACAGAACAAGAATGAAACCGAATGTCGCGAGTCGATTATTACAGTTTTCAACTGCAACAGCAATAGGCTAAATCGATCCATCTCTCCACCCAAGAAGCAAACCTTTCATGATACCTAGATCAATCAAGTACACTTCTATAAATAGTGCACAAATAGCACATATGAGTGGGTCAAAAGGAAAGAAGTGTAAGTCTAAATCAGTTCTAAAGTTAACATCATCTTGAAAATTCGTCAGGTTATATAAAACAAAACTAATGACGTACTATGGCTGTGCTAACTTTACTTTATTAAATTCTATTGAAATCATGAAAAAGCACTTTGCTTTTCGGGATTTATAAGACTTTTTTGAAAATGTTATTTGCACTTACACCTCTTTCCTTCTAAGTAATGCACTTGAAACCCTTTCCTTCCAAGCGATTATAATAGAACTAATTGAGCCCGCATCTTACGTTCCGGAAATATAAATGTCTGTTCAGAATTCCGAAGACTACGGATACATTCCATTGGCCAGTGTTTGCGAAGATGTTTAATCTTTGTATTAGTTCTTTGAGTTCTTATATTGCATAATATAGCTCAAGAAGTTGTACCTAAAAGAGCCATAGCCGGAAACTGAAACAAATAGTTTTTGTAGTCGTATTGAATTTTATTTAACTGAATAAAAACTTCTGGCTGTTTGCAACATTTATGTAATCTGATTAGAGTAAAATGCTGCTTAGAAAATTCTTGATCGTTTGCTATCATTAACTCATTTTTTTAAATTTTGATTTAACACCGACCATATGATATCGCGACAAGCAATCGAGTTGAGCAGGCGAGTCTAGCAGTCGAATCGAGCAATCGAGTCAAGCAGTTGGGCCGAGCAGTCTAGTCGAACAGTCAAGTCGAGCAGTTAAATCAAGCTGTGTCCGGACGAGCAGTTGGGTCGAGCAGTTGAATCGAGTTGTCGAGTCGAGCAGTTAAACCAAGCAGTTCAGTCGAGCAGTTTAATCGAGCAATTAAGTCGAATAGTCCAGTCGAACAGTTGAAACGAGCAGTCGAATCGAATGGTTTAGTCAAGCTGTCGAGTAAAGGGTTAAGTTTAACAGTTGAGTTGAGCAGTTCATTCGAGTAGTCGAGCCGAGCAGTTCATTCGAGCAGTCGAGTCGAGTAGTCTAGTCGAGCAGTCGAGTCGAGCAGTCGAGTCGAGTAGTCCAGTCGAGCAGTTGAGTCGAGTAGTCCAGTCGAGCAGTTGTATCGAACATTTGAATCGAGCAGTCGAATCGAGCAGTTAAGACGAGCTGTCGAATCAAACAGAAGTCAAGCAGTTGAGTCGAGCAGTCAAATCAAGCTGTTCAGTCAAGCAGTTCAGCCGAGCAGTTGAGTCGAGCAATCGAGATGGCCAGTTGAACCGAGCAGTTTAATCGAGCAGTCCAGTCAAGCAGTTTAATCGAGCAGTTAAGTCGAGTAGTCCCGTCGAGCAGTTGAATCGAGTAGTCTCGTCGAGCAGTTGACTCGAGTAGTCTAGTCGAGCAGTTGTTGAGCAGTCTAGTCGAGCAGTAGGGTCAAGCGGTTCAGTCGAGCAGTCCAGTCAAGCAGTTTAATCGAGCAGTTAAGTCGAGTAGTCCCGTCGAGCAGTTGACTCGAGTAGTCCCGTCGAGCAGTTGAGTAGAGTAGTCCAGTCGAGCAGTGAAATCAAGCAGTTGAATCGAGTAGTTGAGTCGGGCAGTCCACTCGAGTAGTTAAATCGAGCTGTTCAGTCAAGCAGTCAAGTCGATCTGTCCAACCAAGCAGTTGAGTCGAGAAGTCGAATCGGACAGTTCAGTCGAGCAGTTCAGTTGAGCATTCCAGTCGAGCAATCTAGTCGACCAGTCTAATCGACCAGTCTGGTATGTAATTGGTATGTAAATTGGTATGGTAGTCTTGAATGTAATTTGGTATGATTGGTTTCAGTCTTTGCTTAATGTGGGCGATTATTACCACGAAAATACATATCGCGCCCCTCGTTTTGGCGACAGACATAATCCTCTTATATAAATAGATTACCACTTAGAGTGAAAAGGGTGCAAGTGCATATTTTGGAATCATATTACAATCAATTTCATTGAAAGACAGGTTAGCGGGCAGGCAGTAGTAGTTCAGGTTTTTCTCGCTATGTGGCGCTAGTGCATATGCAATATTCTTGTATAGACTGTATCTTACGTTACTGATTATTTAGAAAGTTGCAGTCTTCGGAAAGCTTGTTCAAATGACGGTCATCTCGGAGATGGCATTGAAAATAGTTCAGAATTTTCTCAACGTGCGACGCTAATGTATATTCGACTTCATTTTAGTTGCTATAGCTTACAATCCGTGTAACCTAAGATATTACTTTCTTAGGGAAAAGTTGTTAAGTAATAGCAGCCTTGCAGATGAAAAAAGTATAGAAAATAGTACAGAATTGTCTCACTACACGGCGCTACCGTATATGTGATATTACTGTATACCCAAGTAACCAAGAGTTCGATTAATGATGTCTAACAAGGGTTAAACAGCTTTATGTATATTAATCTATAACTTGCAAAGCAGCGTCACTTTTAAGTAATTAACCGAACTTTTAAGCTGCTGTTCGCTGCATAGAACGCTAGGCAGCTTCGAAATAAACTGTCAAAAACTAAGAAAAAACAAATTTAGCAGCACTTCTATGTTCTATTTTTATACTTCTACCTAACATCTATATTCGTTGCATTTGCCTGCTGTTGGGTTTGAACCCGGGTGTTCCGCGTTGTAAACCTATACCGATCCACTGCGTCACCTTTGTCGTATACAAGCGATGTGAATTTTGCCAATGAGTTGTGCTTAAGTAAAAGTTCGTTTTAGAACTTGCAGCAGCTTTATGCAGCGCGAGTTAATTATAGAACATAAAGTTTGGAACCAACGGTGACATTGCGCATCTCGTTTCGAGTGATTTTGGTTCGTTTCGACCATGTTAACAAATGGGCAGAAACGAGATGCGCAATGTCACCCCAGGCAATTAACTATAGTAGTGAGATACCGACAGATATCTTCATTCTGCTTCATAGAAGGAACAAACTTTCACAGGTGGCAGAACCATTTCGCACCCATAGCGATCTTCGATCTAGAAACCTATGTTGTCTCAGATCATGATGTTATCAATCGTTTTATTTTGTAAAAGATCAAATTAAACAATTTCTATCGCATTATTGTATTCTAGGAAACTATCAAAGCACAGCCAGATAATTAGAGAACCGAATTAGTTCTATTAAAACTTCCTTCTGCAATTAAATTTGTATTAACGGCAAGGAGTTTTATCAGGTATGTTGAAAATTGCGAATTGATCAAAATAGCATATTTAAAAAAATGAAGCCGTTTACAAGATCAATCTTGCTGAAATCCAAGTGACTTCGACTTGTAACTCAATCTTTATATGAATGGGTCCATATTCAGCTTTATGAATCAGTATAAACGTAGAATAATGAGTTTTTTACTCGTTGGTCCGAGGTGATCAATTTCACCCGAATGATCAATTTCGCCCGAATCGACGTTATCCCATTGTCGATAGAATCATCCGGGTACATGAACGCAAAAAACATAAACAAAATGTAACTACACTACAGCCAATGAGAAAGAATTCGAAAGAATCAGCATGCCGTTCTATCCTAAAGTCACCAACCCGATTAATAACATTTTAAAACGACATGTCTATCACGTAGTTTACAAAAGTAATACTACCAACCATACGCAATTCACTTTGCAATGCGAAGGCCGAAGGATAAGATTCCTACCAAAGATAGGTCAGGAATCTATCAAATCAACAGTAAAGACTGCCCTTCAATATATATTGGCCAAACTCGCCGTAAAATCCAAGCCAGGATAAAGGAACAGAGGAATGCAACAGAGAATAAACGCATAAACGACTCCAGTGTGGCGATGCATGCTATTAGTCTTCAACATCAAATAGACTAGGACAGTGCAAAAATGTTAAAAAAAAATGCAAAAATTGTCACATTAAAATGCCTGGGAGTTTATGCAGATATCTACAGCTGAGCAACCGCTAATGAATGAGGACGATGCTCCAATAATATCGCCGCTCTTCAGTTTGACTAAGTTAAGGATGTAGATGCTCCATCTCTTCAAGATAATCAGTTGGACATCACCCCGCTGATGGCCTATTTCCCGAAACCGGTCGGTTTAAAAGGTAAACTGTCCGTTTTGTAAGAACTATTATGGTTGTGTCCCATTCACTAAATATTGAGTTATCGGTGCTTACGTTGGCATGAAAAAAGTTTTTGTAGCTTAATTTTCTTTTTGTAAAATATACTGTTTTATCTTAGCTTCATCATTAGCGGTACCACCGTAAATGTAAGTACAGTCACCCCAGTATTACGGGCCACCCAGTATTATGGGCCAGTCCACACTTTGCGTTAGTTCTATACATAACAAACTAACGTTTAACCATCAAGTATAATTTTAGTAGATAGAAATATTATTCCGCTACATGCTTGACACCAATACATTTAGCTCTAATGCGTTAAGTTTCTTAGTTTTCCGGTAGATGTCGGTCGGATCCATTCAGTTATCGATTTGTTGTTATTTTCGCGGGTGTCATAAAAAATCGGTCCTGAATTATAAGCTAAATAGCGGCGAAAATTTGTGTGTCTGAGCGCAAAATGGATGGAAATCGAGAGAATAGGTATGTATTCGTTGAATTACGGTGAAATCGCCTAAAAAAATAAGTTTTCTGCGTTGAGATACGAAGTTAAACATTGGCTCATAATACTGACCGAAAAATTAAATTTTCCCAGTATTATGGGTCAAGCATATGGATCAACAATATTCACTATTTTTTAACTAAAACTTGTCAGTAAAGCGAGAAAACGTGCAAGGAACGTCGATAAATGGAAACGGAAGCTCTACGATCCTGATGTATTGCATCAGCTCTTGATCAAGCAAGACAAACTGGGAAAGTTCGGCAATCTGCTAGGGATCCCAATATCCCGTATAGTACAGTTCAGCGTCACCTTCGGAAACCACCCAAAACTAATAAGCCAGGTCCAAATACTCTTCTGCTTCCTGAAGAGGAAGCTAAAATTGAGGAATGGGTTCTGTATATGTCGAAAGCAGGATTTCCCGTCAGTGAATTTAACCTCACTCAGACAGTTGATGAGTATGCCAAAAAGATCCGGAAATCGCCTGAACTACCAGATTCGTTTCCAAGTAAGTCGTTCGTAAAAATTTTTAAGTTATTTATTATTTATTTTTTTTTTATTTTTAATTACTTATATTTTGTTCTCTTTCTGGTAAAAACTGGTCTCAATATTACTTGAAGCGGCATCCTGTGATCAGCAAAAAATTTACCACAAGACTTCCGAAAGCTGGAGCAAAAGTCACTAAGGATCAAATCGTTTGATGGTTCCTGGAGGTGGAAGAAACTCTCAAAGAAATTGACGTTGATCTTTCTATTTTCAATCATCCTCAGCGTATTTTCAACTTTGACGAATCGGGTTTCCAGCTTGTACCAGCTAGGTTCAAGGCTCTATGTGACACTCGTACAAGCAATGTCTACTTTGTAAACAACAACTGTGACAAAGAGAATTTCACCGTACTTTTTGGAAGCAGTGCTGACGGAGAGTTTACGCCGCCAATGATCATCTATCCCGGTAAGCGAGTAACTCGTGAAATCGCTGAGAATATTCCAGCTGGTTGGTCCGTAGGTGTTTCGGATGAGGGGTGGCAAACTTGCAAAACCTTTTATGAATACATTGCGAATGATTTCTACAGATGGCTCGTGATGAAAAATGTAGAGTTTCCGGTTGTAGTATTTATTGATGGACACAAGAGCCACGTCAGCATCGAATTGACAGAGTTTTGCACGGAAAAGAAGATCATATTGGTTTCCCTTTTCCCAAACTCGACCAGGTTTCTGCAGCCGCTGGATAAAGTTTTTTTCGGGCCGTTGAAGAAAATTTGGTTTAGAGTTTTACGAGAGTTCGTGAGTAATAAAAGCGATGCCAGGATAAACAAGACAAATTTCGGACAACTGATGAAAACAGCCATCGAGAGTTTTACAAACGTAAAAGTATGCCTCAAGAAAGGTTTTAAAGCCTGTGGAATTTGCCCATGGAACGTTAGCGAGATTGATTTCAGTACTTTGCCAACAGAAGCCGGAATAGTCGATAAAAATCTAGCCGATTCAACTGCAAATGCCAAATCCACGGAACAGGATAAAACGCCAGATTTTTACCACCACCAGCTTTCGTTCGTTGAAATGGGACTAGATGAAGAGGTTCTGAATAGGTTCTCTGACAACTTTCGAAAGGACTTTTGGTATAGCCCTCTAGAGGAGCTGGCACTTTTCAACTTTTGGAAAATTATTAAAAACAAGTCTGAAGGTTTGATGTTTACGGAGCCTGTCAGCCAGTACGGTAGCTTTTCTATGGACTACACCGTTGGCGAAAGTGGCGATTGCGTTCCTGTTGAAACTGCACATGACGAATCAGCGCTTGGTATTTTTTTATTTTTTATGTTTAACTAAAATAATGAGCCTGATTCTTATAGGTATTGAGTCGAATATAGAAGAGCATGTCCGAAATAAAGATGTGTCAATGGAGGTAGGTGAAATAGGATCCAATCTTCAACCAAACGATCCCTTCGATGATATACTTATTTGGCCTAGAGTGGAGGTCACGAAAGTTGGTCGGAAGCGTAAAATACAAGAACATGTTCCTTGTGTGGCAACCAGTTCGAAATGGGTAGAATGGTACAACAAAAAGGATCTGGTAAAGAAAGAGCAGGAAAAGGCAAAGCTTGAGATGATTGAACAGAGGAAATTGCAAAAACAAAAGAAAGAAGAAGAAAATCAGAAGAAGCGATTGGCAAGAGAAGAGAAGAGGAATGCTAAAGTAAAAAACCAAAAGCAGACAAGAAGTCAAATTAGAAGATGAAAGAAGAGTATCTGATAAATCTTTTCTTTTTCCCAAAATCAACCTTATTTTATCCATCTGAAGAATAAAAAGAGACATAATCAAAAATTTGGTTTGATTTTCGTTGAGCTATTTTTCTATAATATATTTGAGATGTCACAGATTTGGTCAATACCGCGTTTCATGTCCCAGCGTCCTACAGCGTCTTTGAAAATTATAACACACACATACACGCACACACATACACACATACTTACACACAAATGCACACACGAACGGTTTTTATCGAACGAAAACAAATTTTGTCTAACTGGCCCATAATACTGGGAATATTGACCCACAATTCTGACCAGGCTGAAAAATGGCTCATAATACTGGGAATGGAATATGATTATATTTTGTGATTTTTAAAAACAGTATGTCGTTTTGGAACAAGATTACCATCAGAACATCAAAGTATGATATATTTATAATCAATTAAGATAAAAATGAACTGTAAATTATTTGAACCTGTGTTTCTACCAATAGTTTTGCAGCATCACCGTGCTTAACTGGCCCATAATACTGGGATGACTGTACCGTGCCGTATCGAAATCCGTACACCTAAGAGCTAGACAATTTTAAATGGTCAATATAAAATTATGATATTGTAATAAGTAATTCGTCATATTTTCTTTTGACAGTATAATGCTTATTTTAACATTATTTGGAATAACAGGAAGCTAAAATTAATCCTAGTTATAAAAAATCGAGATCAAAATGTGCAGCTCTTGATTCAAAATCCGTACACTTTTTTATGCCTGATTCAAAATCCGTACACCTGTGACTCAAAATCCGTACACCATGCGAAAGATCAATTAAAGTGCGCATAATTTTGAATTTAAATCCGTGTAAGCTTGATTGAAATGAGTTTAAAGCTTATGGTTAAGTTATTTTTGTATATTTGACCAATTGCTTTATAAAATATGCTTTTCTCGATAATTGACGCATTGTATTTTAGTCCTGCTCATCTGAGAGTCGTTTACACGCACAGTAGGAACACTACATGGAATCAATCTTTTTGTTTTTAAGCCAAATTATGGGTAATTGTTCATTTTCGGTCGGAAAGTTAAAATATCAGGTTTGGTACTGATTAAATATTATCTTTATCCATGGGGCCACTCACTTGTAACAAAACCTTGTTTGTGTTAGATGTTCTTACATTCTTTTCCTTATGCCTCAGGAAATATTAGGCTTAGAAACAAACTTTTTTAACATTTTAAAGTAAATTAACTTGACTTATAAACAATATATAACATTTTTTCTTGATTTTTGTTGCAAATTATACGGAGAGCTGAAAAATTGCAGAAGAGACTCCGGTATTTCGAGAGTATCAATTCAATATACTAGCTCTTATCGTAGTGACCGGAACTTAAACTATCTCGATGCTTTATTAAAGGATTATTCACCATTTATTATCGTATTGTCATCTTCCAGTTTGTCGACATATATTTAGCTCTAGTTATTTCCATTTTGTTTGGCAAAACATAGAATAGAGTTGAATCGCTAAGGATACTGCACAGGTGTACGGATTTAGATTCAACTAGTAAAACTGAATCAAAATCCGTACAGTACTAATTATGATGAATAAATATTATTTCAATGCCATAATGAATGAAATTAAGCTGTAGAACGATAAACACCTATAGTTCAAGTTGATTTTCGGGATTTTAAATAGGAAAATCACTTTAAGTACGCTTTACACTTCATTTTATTGGAAGTATTTTTCTTAGCAAATTGCTAACAACACAGCCAATGTAGAAGGAAATCTGATAGGCATTAACGTTTTAATTTTTATTAGTTATATTTCGTGGCCTACTACCTGTATTTTGACATTGACGTAATACTAATAAACCACGGGTCTAGGCCTATTATTAATATTTTGCATTTAGAATGTTTAATACATATAATCAAGCAAATTGTATTAGGTGTACGGATTTCGAAGCTGTACGGATTTCGATACCGCATGGTATATTGTTATTTTTTACATGGTTGGTATAAAATCAATCAACGCATATTTGCATATAACACATACGCGGGAAAGGTATCGCAATCATCGTTGATTTCACTTCCCATTGATATCGTAACCGGATAGTTTACTAAGAGAACAAGTGTATCCCGATCAGCAGGCGGTAACAAGAAAATATCTGGTTTATAATGTGTTTTGATATTTATAACATATTGTGATACAAATACGAAATAAACTGATAGAAAAGCATAAAATTAAATTTTGTAACAAGTTTCAACAATTGTAACTTATTTAATTATGAGTTAGAAATATAATTCCGCTACTGAAAATATCATCACTGTTTTAATTTTGATAGGTCCATCTGATCGGGATGCCTTTCCAATCATATTCGAAACAGTGAAAGAAAATGAAAGTAGGGGAAGGGCGGTAAAGACGGACACCTTAAGGTAAAGACCCAATAACTACTCAAATATAACTGTATTGATCGCAATTTTCGTACAAACCGAACCTTTAAGTCTCTGTCTAATAAAGTTACAACGTGTGCTGGAAAATTTCTTCCCAAATTTATGCTTTTTTTAATATTATAAACATCATGTATAAATCAGAGTTTCTGCGCATGGGCGGGAAAGACGGACACTTGATATGGGAAAGACGGACACTCGCAAAAAGGTGTCACGCGTCGTCGAATTATCAGTATTAAGAAAGATTAACATATTTCATCATGTATTTAGAAAAGAATTGGTTTGGGAAAACCCCCTTCCCGATCCTCCCTTTGAGCGAGAAAATAGAACGGTTCCCTTCAATATTTTAAGTAGTGACGAATTAATCGTTTCTAAAAGTTGGCTTATTCCAACTGTTATATTACTTCTGGTTACTTTTTCATATATAATATGTAAGTATTTGCAATGTTAAATCGTTGTTGGGCAAAATGGGTTCAAAATCTGTGTGTCCGTCTTTCCCTACCGTTGGGTGTCCGTCTTTCCCGACTTGGATACCATTTTTTCAAACATCAATAACTTTTTACTGAATATTCGCAAATTCACTAGGTTTCCAATGGATATTCAGTGAAAGATCAAACTAACGCAATGTTGTCGGTTTAGCATGAATATGTTGTTTTTTAACGATTTACCAGCTATTTTCTCTACACGCAAAATTACATCGGTTAGCGTAAATACGCATTTTTTCTTTGTTTTGCTTATAAATTTGACAACCGCGCTGCTAAAAATCGGCAGTTTAGTCCAAAAGTGTTAATTCAGTTTATAGAAATATTTCCCATCATTGATTTGCTTCAAAAAATTATGGTTTATGAACTATAACAAGTGTCCGTCTTTCCCGCAGTGTCCGTCTTTACCGCCCTTCCCCTAAATCTAAACGTCGTGAGCGATGGTTAGCTGGTTGAACCATCTTCTTATTATGTTTTCATTCATTGGAGACGACACATTTTCTCCCATTCGGTCTTCATGTACCTACTATAAGTAACTGGAGTACATTTCGTTATAATGAAAACGGTTATAGTGCTGGTTCTATGTGTAAGCAACGTGTTTGGTGATGTACAAGAAGGATTGGAATCGGAAAAAAGTTCGGAATATCGAGATATATTACGTAAGATGAAACTTTGATTGTCAACTGTCATGTTAAACTATCGTAAGATTTTCAAGGCGCTATCTTTTGAATAGTTACGGTAATAGTGAATTAATATAAAACAGTCGTTTTCAATAAATGTGAAAAACTGCACATCTAGTGAAACAAATTTGCAATCATCAGCATTGGCATAAAATTACCTTTCAAGATCACTATTAAACAGATAAATTAGCATTATGTGCTATAACTCTTCATATTGCTATGTAAAAAATGAAATACATACATATTTGCTAAATGTATTATAGAAACCTTTATATACCGAATTTTGTACGTTACTGGACACCACGGTTTGAAAGTGCAACTGACACAAAAGTGCGACGCAGTGAAATTGTTTTGGTATTTCGGATTTGATTGCTTTTGTACAGTATCAGTATAACTTATAAACAAATTTTAATTTTCAAATGAAATGTGATAGATTCTAGGTTTGTTGTAAAACCTACGACATTTATCAGGTGTTAATACCGTGGATCCCCGTTCGTTTGACCGCTTTTAATCTGAACACTTTTTAATTTGCACCCCGTTGGTTTGCACAACGTTGGCAAATTAAAAATGGTTAAAATGTCATTCTCAACATGACATCATTTGCTTATGCAGACAATGCGCATAAACGCGATTTGTTTGTCCTGATCTAGCGTGTTTAATCTGTTTCACATTGCGTTTTCCCAACGATTATGATATAAATCCGATCGGAGAATGAAATATTCGCTGCTTCCAACTTTTTTTTTTTTTTTTTCCTGTATGGACTCATCACTGCGACCAGTAAGTTAGATCTATTGTGATATCGCCCGGGTGTTTGTTGTATAACCCGCACTGCATTTATTTTAGCTATAGTCGCTATTGAGTGAGCGATATGCTTATTGAATTTCTTTTTTTTTATGCGTGCTTGTGTGTAATTGGGTACCCTTCTTTCAATGCTTTACTCTACTTTATCCACCTCGTTCCACATGACAGCGCACAGTCCCCAATTATAGTCATCCCTGGCGTAGCAAACCAGTGCATTTTTACTACAAGGGTCTCATTTTTGCACTGTCAATAGGCCATATCGGGATAATATAGAACTCAGCATGAAGGAAGGGCGATGAGGGGCCTGAGAATAAACCCATGCTAAAGTCACTTTGACATCGAATGGCCTGATTCTACTAAGATTCGAACCCATGACCATTCGCTTGTCAAAGCAGACTCGGTAACCTTGCGGCTACAGAGCCCCCCTGCTTCCAACTTCCAACTGAATCAAACCACCAAAACAATAACAAAGAGTAGGGCGACCAGATCACACAAGTTCCAGCATATGTAGAGTTGCCAGTTGTTCAAATTAAAAACTAACCCCGTTAGTTTGCATGAGGAATCGTTCAAACGAACGGGGGTCCACTGTATTCGGTAAACTAAAATAATGCTGGAAATAATATGTGCAGGCAACAGTGGTGTAAAGTATAGGGGGAAGTCCCACAGCGCCGGACAGCTCCCAATACCGGGCACTTCTGACTTTCACAGTTCAAATGGTGCACCTTAGTAGAAAATATGATAAAATCAATAACAAGGACAAAAAATTACCATGTGTGATTTTATAGGTTCAATCATTGAGACTATAAGTGGAAAAAATTTAGAGCAGATTTGTGTGAGGGCTACTGTTAGAGGCTCGACAATCCTGCTGCGCGGCGTTCACATTCCACCAGATCGGAGTCAAAAAATTGACATTATTGAGGTATATGTTTCTATTGTTGGCGAGTTGCTGCAGATGTGCAGAGAAGGACATTTTGCTGATCTGTGGTGAATTTAATCAACCACGACTTGTATGGAATACTGACCCGTTTGCTGTTTCTGCTCATCTCCCAGCTGCCGGTGCGGCGTTGCGAGACGGTATGGATTTTTTTAATCTAAATCAAAGCAACTTCGAAACAAATCACCTTGGATGCAGACTGGACTTGGTGTTCTGTTCATCTGATCACCGGCCGTTGGTTGAAGGCACAATCGCCCCGCTACTCCCTATCGACCTTCACCATCCGCCTCTTACCATAATAGTACTTACTGTCCGCAATAACAGTGCTGATTTTGCTTGTGTAGGTAACGAAATAAGATCTTTGAATTATCGCAGAATTGATTTCGTTTCATTGACGGATTACTTATCGAATTATGATTGAGGAATTTTGAATGAGTTCTCTGACGTTAGCGACATGACTGAAACCTTCTGTAACGTCATTGTGCAGTTGTTAAATTCGAATCTGCCTCTTTTGAAGCGCCGCGATTGATCTGCATGGAGTACTGTACGCTTACGTGAACTGAAATGGCTGAAGAACAATTCTCAGCGCAAAAATCTCCGGTTAAAAACTATTGCGACGAAGGTTAGCTTCAAACGTCATAGTGATGATTACCGTCGCCTGAATTGTACAAATCATATGTTTTACACGTACAGACTGACCTTCGTAAGAATCCAAAAATTTTTTGGAGCTTTGTTAACTCTAAAAGAAAATGCTCTTCGGTACCTTTGAATGTCTATATGGATAGTATTGAAGCAATATCGGAATCAGATTCATGCGAATTGTTTGCGAAATTTTTTGCTTCTGTTTTTTTTTGCCGACCGAATTGCTTCGGACTCTGAAGCTGAAATTGCGGCTGCGGATGTGCTAGCCAGTTTAGTTGACTTTACTGTTTTCGAAATAACCACTGATATATTGGCCAACGCTAAGAAACTAAAACGCTCCTACTCGGCAGACTCGCTATGTAATTTTAAATAAATCCTTTGCACAAGGGGGATTTCCCGAAATATGGAAGCAGTCACATATGTTCCCAGTATTTAAATCAGGGGACCGGCAGAACGTCAGAAATTATTGTGGCACCACTAGCCTATCAGCTGGCTCTAAACTATTTGAAATTGTAGTAAGTGGCGTTATTCTTTCTCGTTCGAAACATTATATCTCTACCTCACAACATGGATTCGTGCCAAGTCGCTCCGTTTGCACCAACTTGCTTGAGTTTACATCGTCGTGTGTCTCACAAATGGAACAGAAAACTCAAGTTGATGTCATTTACACTGACCTAAAAGCCGTTTTCAACTGTATTGATCATGGAATACTTCTGCGCAAAATTTCGCGACATGCAGCTTGTTGTCGATTCGTCAAATGGTTGAGCTCGTACCTACGTGGTAGAGTCACAGAAAACAGACATCCATTCAGGAACAAAATTTTCGGGAATTCTTGGATAAAATTTCAAATTAAAATCATCTAATATGCTAGTGTCACCACCACTATGGTTTCCCAACTAAATGATTCTTTTGATTTGCACACTGACAACCTTTGGCTTCTCTGGTGCTAGTATATATGGACTATAAGCGTTATGCTAGCGCCAGAAGCTAACTGTTGTGAGTTTAGTGTAGAATTTTATGCGCCTTTAGCGACATCATCACTATAGTTTCCCAACTAATTTGACATAAGTTTTATCCAAGTGGGGACCTTTCGCTTGGATGTCTGTTCTCTGTGGTAGAGTCTTACGCGTTAAGCTTGGTACTAGTATATCTTCGCAATTTACAAATAATTCTGGAGTTCCACAAGGAAGCAACTTGGGGCCATTATTGTTCATGCTGTTTTTTAACGACGACACTCTGTTATTAGCATCTGACTGCAAGTTAGTATACGCTGATGATTTAAAATACCTAACAGTTCGAACTGTTGAAGGTTTCCGCCGTTTGCAAACTTTGCTCGATAGTTTTGTTGGCTGGTACCGGAAAAAATGGTTCGTTATCAGCATCGCGAAATGTGAGGTTATGACATTTCACCGTATTTTGAAGCAGCTTTATTCGATTATCGTGTAAACGGACTAAAACTAAAAAGAGTCGATCATGTAAATGACCTCGGTGTTCTACTGGATTCTAATTTCACCTACGCCACGCCGCCTTGATATCGAAAGCTACACGTCAGCTGAACTTCATCTCCAAAATTGCGAGTGATTTTAAGGTCCCACGCTGCCTGAAAGCTCTTTATTGCTCCTTGGTCCATCCATTGCTGGAGAATTGCAACTTGGTTTGGTTTCCACATCAGTGTCGTGAAATTTACGGATTGAACGAATCCAGAAAAGGTTCGTCCGACTTGCACTGCGCGATCTCCCTTGGCGAGACCCTGTTAACCTACCACCGTATCCTGATCGATGCAGTCTACTCGATATCGACAAGCTGGAGCGCCGTCGTAAAATGCAACAAGCAATATTTATAGCGAAACTGGTAAATGGTGATATTGACTCACCGACGCTACTATCTCTCTTAAATTTCCGTGCCTCGCAACGTGCCCTTCGTTCAACTGGATTGCTACAAACTGCCTACCATCGTACGTCGTTTGGTTGTCAGGAACCTATCACCGCTTGTATCAGGACCTTCGAAATTACTGAGGAACACAGAGATACGTGATGAAATTGAAGAAATCGAATATTTTATAGATCTGACGCTTGTTTGTAGCCTTTATTTAGGACTTTGTTCAGATAAATGTTTGAAATAAATAATAACAATAATAAATAATATTAATAGGTCAGAATTATTCATGAAAACAGAGTTTGTTTAAGTAATGAGTTACTGATCCCAGTTTGTTTTCCTAGGATCGTGGAATGTTACGGGCGAAGTATCACTTACCTCCAGGGATGGTTCGATCACTTTGACTCAATTTTGATTCATTTGACAGTACCGTCTCAGCAGAGCCAGATATGACAATGTTATGTATGAGACATTTGTAGAACTAGTTCTAATCTACAAGTTTTCTGAAAGAGGTTTTGCTGTATCATTTGTAATTACGGTGCTACAATGCTAGTAACTCATCAGTGACTAAATGAACGTTCATTTAGTCACTAATAAGATACTAGCATTGTAGCGCCGTAACTACAAAAGATACAGCAAAACTTTATTCAGCCAAATTATAGATAATAACCTGTTCTACAAATGTCTCATATATAACTTTGTCATATTTGACCCCGTTTAGACGGTACTGTCAAATGAATCAAAATTGAGTCAAAGTGATCGAACCATCCCTGCTTACCTCCCATTCAAAAAAATCAGAGGGGTTGTGCCCAAGACACGACCGCATAGGTGACGTAGGACTACGTAAGTCTCTTTGTGGCGATAGTAGGATGTATCCATGTATGTAATAATACACACTTAAATTTTGTTACCGTAGGCCGTAATTTTTTGACGAAATTAGAACTGGTGAGCGTTCGGTTACCAGTTCGGTAATTCGTTTGCTTGGCGAACGCTCGGTAGTGAACATTTTGCGGAATGTTCAATATAAATTAACAAACCGGTCGTCACAAATTACTGCTAAAAGTCGTAATTAGAGTGCTGATACTTCAGTTACGTATACTGAATTTTCGTCATAAATTTAGAACTAGTTTTATTGAAAAATTATCTTAAATATTAAATACAATTAATTAAATCGATATATGGCGACGAAAGATGCTTCCAAGTTGTCGTCTAGGTACTGCTCTGCCAGTCGTAGCGTGTTCGATTCTCAACTGGAAGAGTTAAGAAGATCATCCACTTGCTGTTCTGCTGTCCCAACTGGCTGCGCAGTCTGTCGAATAAAAACAGAAGGTCCAGTTTCGAAAATGGAATGTAGCTTTATGGTGACGAAATGATACCTTAATTGGCCAAGCCATATTACGCACCATTAACCTACCGAGAAGCACTGTAATTGTTTATAATTTGAACTATTTTCACACACTTTATACTTGCACTAATTTATTTATCTGTTTGAATTGCACTTTGACAACCAAAAAAATCCTTGATGATAACTTCCGCAAAATTTTCTGAACTCAGCAGAGCTTTTGCAAACTTATCCGTAATTAATACTATCAGTTCGTTAAACAATTACTGAATTTTTAACAGGAACTCGCTGTGCGGAAAGATACAGCAAAACATATTAACGAACTTGCCACCGTTTGATGGATATCGGTATTAAGAAACGTCAAATATTAACGATGTTCAGTATTCCTTGAAAAAATAACGGATAGGTCAGCATTTTTTTGAACATACTGACAAAATCCGTAAAATAAACTACCGAATACTTGAATAAAATTTAAGTGTGTACGATTCTTCATGTATACAAGCTACATACGTAATGTTTATCAAAGTAGTAACATTGTATCCATGAATTGATTGAATCTATTTTATTTAAACGAAACCAAGTAACACTAAACCAAACAGTAAATTTTTGTGATCTGTTTCTACGTTGAATAGTGCTTTTCCTCTAGTAATCGGTAGACGGTACGCGCGCGTTTTCAAAAAATTAAAAATTTTGCGCAACTTTTCTGCGGCTTACAAAAGAACACTGATAAAAAACCACAAGGTATACACTCTTAAATGATTCTACCTGTAAATTGGTCGGATTTAGTTAAAGCTAGGGTTAAACTACTCAAAATGCCCTTAAAGTGTACAAACTCAGATTTTGAGTAGTTTTTCAACCAAAAAATTGGTAGTAGGACCTTGAAAGTACGTTATATGTCATAGAGAATAATTCAATTATCGGTAGCAATTAGCCAAAATTGGTTGAAATTTTTACCCAAAGTTTGAGTTTGTACACTTTAAGGGCATTTTGAGTAGTTTCAACCTAGCTTTAACTAAATTCGACCTATTTACAGGTAGAATCATTTAAGAGTGTGCCCTAAGGGTTGTACGAATAGGTGACGTAGGATTATATCCGATCATTAGATCAAAGACTAATGTAAACTGAATTACTGCAGCCATGGCATATGTATGTTTATAAGAATCTATGAGTGCCATTGTTTAAGTGAATGTTTAAAAGAGAAGAGCGAAATATTCAGATTCATTTCTTCATTGAATGCAATGGTGGCTTTGAAAATATGTGGACGGGGGTTCATAAGTACAACGCCTGCAGCCATTGAGTCATGCAAAATTTCTTTTAAAAATCACTTATGTGCATCATAAAGGTTGAAATAGTAATAAATGACCAGCCCACAGATTATTGTATTAAATATGATTATGCGTAGCTTGATATGTTTCCATAATCTTACTATTACTCGCTTGTGGCTTTTAAAAGGGCCATTGGTTACAAATAACATTAAAGCCAAAGCACGTTCATCGCAAATATGACGTGCCATTCGAATGTCCTTCTCTTTTGACATGAATGCCAACAGGCACGTCAGTTAACGGTGTCGATTCACTGTCTTTTGCTCCGAGAAGGTACTACTAGTTTACTTTCACAGCTTACCGCTTGGTACATAGCAGAAAATATTATTTGTATGACAGCCCTTATCCTCCTACCACGGTGGTGAGGGGTCTCAAACCATCATATAGTAAATTCATGCCTCCATAAACCCCCATATACCAAATTTGGTTCCATTTGCTTTTTCATTTGTATGGGAGCCCCCCCACTTAGAAGAGAAAGGGGTCTCAGTACACCATAGAAAAAAGTTCTACCTTCTAAAACCCTTACATGCCAAATTTGGTTCCATTTGCTTGATTAGTTCTAGATTTATGAAGAAATTTGTATTTCATTTGTATGGAAGCCCCCCTTCTTAGAAGGGGAAGAGGTGTCAGTACACCATAGAAAAAATCTCACCTCCAAAACCCCCGCCATGCCAAATTTGGTTCCTTTTGATTGACTAGTTCTCGAATTATTAGGAAATTTGTATATTATTTGTTTGGGAGCCCCCCTCCTAAAGAGGGGAGGGGTCTCAGTTCACCATAGAATAAAATCTTGCCTACTGAACCCCTATATGCCAAATTTGGTTCCATTTGCTTGATTAGTTCTAGATTTATGAAGAAATTTGTATTTCATTTGTATGGGAGCCGCCCCCTTAGAAGAGGAAGGGGTCTCAGCACACCGTAGAAAAAAATCCTACCTTCTGAAACCCCATATGCCGAATTTAGTCCCATTTGCTGGATTAGTTCTCGAGTAGTGAGAAAATTCGTGTTTCATTTGTATAAGAGCCCCCCTCTTACGCCGTCCATAAAATTGCTGGTTATTTTATCTTTCCAACGACATATAAACTGTTCAGTTTCTTTCAGTAGTTTAGTAGTTATTAGCATTTGAAATCTTTCCAACGTTACACTTCTATTTTCGTTTTCACAAAGTGCTACCCAGTCCCAGATAATAAACAAAGACGTAGTCCTACGCCAAAGCATTTACAACCTGCAGACGTTTCGGAAGTCGCAGAAAATCACCCTCACCCGTGACCAGAAAGCTTATTTCCGTCATTTGTTGGTCGTCCGCAATGGCGGAAAATTCAACTTTTTCCGCTTTGCCTGTGTTATTATGGTATTAACTGGGCAAGAAAATATAATAAACTCTTTAATCGTTGTGTGGCCCTTAAAAGGACCGATTGTTTGATTATCATAACTCCAGCTTGCAATAAACTTGCACTAACGCACTTAACGTAATTCTCTGTTCGGTAAATTGGAATACCGATAACCGCAAACCAGGCACGGCTTGTTGCAACGGACCAACCGGAAAGCCTCAGCAGCTATGCGATCAACGAAGCCGTTCGTGTATGGTCGCGATGTCGCGATGAAATACCACTCCAAGTGGCCAGCTGCAAGTGACGTGGGATGATTCTGGTCGTTTTGTTGTCGCAATCAGCATATTTCCTGCCAATTCCAGAAATTCATGTTATTTGTAACCAATGGGAGTTAAAGTAAGATTAATGAAGCGGGGGGCTCCGTAGCCGCAAGGTTACCGAGTCTGCTTTGACAAGCGAGTGGTCGTGGGTTCGAATCTTAGTAGAATCAAGCCATTCGATGTCGAAACTTTAGCATTTATTCTTAGGCCCCTCCATATACCCTGCCTTCATGCTGAATTCTACATATTTACCCACTGGAGCCTCCTGACAGTGCAAATGTCCCTCCTATATTTAAGTGTACTGGTCAGAGGTACGAATGAGTCCTCATCAGGGACGGCTATAATACGGGATAGCGCTGGCAGCGAGGAATAAGTGGGTAAAGTAGATCAAGCTTTGAAGGAAGGGTAAACCCCAATACACACAAGCATGCATAAATTTAATAAGCATATCGCTCACTCAATAGCGAATATAGCAAAAAGAAATGCAGTGCAGATCTTACAGCAAACACCCGGGCGATATTACAATAGATCAACTATATACTGGTCGCAGTAATGAGTCCACACATGAAAAAAAAGATTAATGAAACATGTCAAGTTACGCATAATCATATTTACTACAATAATCTGTGGGCTGGTCATTCATTATTATTGCAACCTTTTCTTCCTTCAATTTTTAAAGAATAAATTGCAAGCGTTTCGAAGCTCTTGAATGAAAAAATTATTGCTCCTGTACATTTCTTTGCGATATGGCAATACTTTATTTGTCAGGGACTTGCTTACTGAGATCGGCTTCCTAATGATAACAATTTAAAAGAATTCCCAATGAGAATTTTCCATATTCCATAACAATAACAAGTCAATAAATATATAAAAAAATAAATATCTCATACTCTTAAATGATAAAAGAAAGTTTTATAAACAATGCATTTTTATTCATTTTACAGAAATAAATAACAATGGAGAAATTCCACTCTCGAAGCAGATACCATCCTTACCATCTAACCCACTACAAACTTCGACCGGATCGACAAATGGATGTCATTGCACTAATGGTTTATGTAGTTGTTGTACAGGTATTCGAATATTTATTTTTACGTATAATCCAAAAGAATAGACACCCAGGCTAGAGAAAGTATTACTATCAACTTAACCGTCAATTGTGTCATATAAGACGCTTGGTCATATTTTAATGTGATCGCATTTATATTCGCGAGCGACTACGATGTTGCTGATATTTGTTTGGATTTTGCGTGAGATAAAAAAAGAACGAAGTATTTTTGCTTTTCTATAAACGTTCTATTTCACGTAAGTTTTGACAATAGAGCTTTCTGACACCTTAAACACCCACACTCCTGAACACGAGATACGCGTTATATACGGTGTTTGCTTAATTTTGGTGAATACCCGATGCCGGGGGATTGAATATGTAAAAAACCGAAATATAGCAACTATTAGTTACGTTTCTCCGTTTGCCATACTGCAGAGCATATATTTTGGTCACTTTTTTCATCCTGTTCAAAATTCCGATTGCATTTAAGCAAAAACATCCCATCAAGAAGACTGGCAACTCTGCCAAAAGTCGAGCGACAGTAACAGCAATGCTATCTGCCGAGTTAAAGTTGAACTTTCACATGCTAGTGTGTGTATATTAAAATATGGATGTACATAAACACGTATGCGATGCATTGCCACGCTCTCACACATCTTTTCCCACCAATACATGTACACACAGCTTCAACGTTTGTCGGGAGGGGTGCGCTGTTGCTTCTGTTTCTCATCATTTGTATGGGCGCTATGAAGAGATGACAGTCTTCTTCATGGAGTGTTTTTGATTTAAGTCCTCGAAAGACGAAAATTATTCCGTACCTTGGTGACAAAGGAATGCAATTTTCCGTTTAAGGGCCTTTTGTTGCCCTCATTTTCAGCACCAACACCCCAACAACCATTTTTGTTGAGTAACAGCTTATTCAACCGTTGTATAGCTAATTAGCGAGTAACAAGCGCTTCATAAGCTGTTATACAACAAAAATGTTTGTTGGGACATATCACTGGAAAGCTCTATTAAACGTGAACCAAAAATTATTGTTAAACTTGTCGTTTTTAGGTATTTTCAACATGCGTGGTTGTATGAATCTGACGTATATCCCGGAAGATTTTGCGTTTGTATTTAAAATGCTCATCAACAATCGTGTACTGTATAAAAATAAAATCACTGGAAGAAATCCACCACCAGTTTGTGTAAACCCTCCAAGACTTGACATTGTTGAAGTTTGTGCTCGATTCTACGACCTATTTTTCGTTGGACGCAACATGCATGTTTGCCTAGAAATGAATGGAAACTTCGATGGATTTGAATTGTTTTCTCGGTTTTTACCTTTTCTGAGTTTGAACGTTGTTCGTTAGTAATTTCATGCGTATTTTTTCAGACAATTTAACTGCTTACGAATGGGGGACAAAGGCATAAAAGTACTCAAACCAGGCGAAGGTATTGATACATTGACCAGACCACCTGGACTTGAAGCAGAAATTGACGCTGGTACCGAAGATATTGATGATTACGAAGAGGCTGTAATATAGATTATACTGAATTGACATTAACCAACAAAAGGACGTATATCCTAGCAAAAATAGAACAAGTGAAAATTAATTTTAATTTAGATTGCTCCGGCAAAGAACAACAAAGCAAAACAATGTTCAGGTTTCGAAACTTGACCTTATTGGTTTTTATTCAACGGACATCGCGGCTATATTAGAAAACAGGGCTGGTGCTACGGCCCTATTGGTTCTTATGCGCTTTCAGAAGGGGCGACGAGCGATATACGTTACGCCCGTATATAGGCAATTCGTATCCTTGCCTCGCAACTTTGTGTGCATGAATAAAGAAATATCCATACTGACAATTTTCGGGACGATACCGCTTAAATCGTGTAGAGGTGAGAATCTCATCACTGTGAGATCACAGCAGAAGAGCGCAAGAAAGGAACATTATTCTACCGGCTGAAAATCGTATTAAAAAGAGAAGACTTCGATTGTGACAACTAAAAAATAACGATGTGTTTATTTTTACTACGTCTCGGTGACAGTCCTTTTACTCCTCCGTCTGATACCTACCCATTATAAATCGAAGAAACTAATTATACGCACACGAATTGCCTATATATAGGCGTATTGCTTATTGTTTGTCACTTCGTCTGCAGACGGTTATAAGCGCTCTGCAGACGGAGCGGCAACCCCGAGCCCGTGTATGGGAAATTCGTGCTTGTCTTGCAGCTTCGAGTGCAGAATGCTTTAAAGTCTCTGTCAATAGAGATTCAAACATGCGACAACTGGCTAACTTTAACACTTAACAAGAAAGAATCACTTTCAGTCAACTTACTAATATTTGCACTGTGCGATAGCTCTGTAGGGTCCGGATTGAGCTGGTGGCCAACAGTCGCCAAGGGGAACAAACGATGAGAATTCCTCTGTCCGAAATATATTTCCTTCGCTCGCTTGGGATGTAGTCACACTTAACAATAAGTGTACAGGTTTTACAGGGTTAGTACTAATTACTGTTAGCAGGGATGGCACAATCATTTTGACTCAATTCACATTCATTTGACAGTACCGTCTCAGTCCCGCAGAATTTGAAAAATTTATATATGGGACGATTGAAGAACTAATTATTATCTACAGTTTTTTTTAAATAAAGTATTGCTGTATCTTTTGTATTTACGGTGGTACAATGCTAGTACCTCTTTAGTGACGAAGTGAACGTTCATTTAGTCACTAAATGAGTTACTAGCATTGTAGCGCGGTAACTACAAAAGATACAGCAAAACTTTATTCAGCAAAATTATAGTTAATAACAATTTCTACAAATGTCCCATACATAACTTTGTCAAATTTTGCTTGGCTGATACGGTACTGTCAAATGAATGTGAATTGAGTCAAAGTGATCGTACTATCCCTGACTATCAGTAACGTAATTGGTTACAGAAATAAGACTGCTGCATAAATTTTAATTTATAATAATTGTTTTAAATTAGTCCAATTCAAATCTGTCTTCCTTTGCTTTAATTACATCATAAGTCATAATCTTTGTAAAAATGACATAAAACGATGTTGATGCCGCAAATTTTACAAATGTTTGTTTCTTTTTAAGATTCAAAATCCGAAATTGTCGACTATACATGCTCTCAATATGAAAGGTAGTGTTGGTTATCGAGAATAACTTCGTTATTGTGGGATACGAGCTAGTCTACCCATTGCGAGTTAACTATAGTTCTCGATTAATATTGAGCAGCACCTTATTTCCATTCGCATCGGCATACATTGATACTTGTGCGGCGCATTATCGAGATGACACACACACTAGCGCATTCGTATGAACCGAGCTCTTCGGTTTTCTGGCATGGTTCATCCTCTTCTCCCGCAGGCAGGCAGTCCTACAGGTAAGACGTGGTGCCATATAGCTCCGGCGTCTTCGAGTGTTTCAATGCCAATGGCGGGCAAATTCCACAGTTATGGAGGACAGAAATTCAAGAATACTCTAAGTAATTCTAAACCTGGTTCACTTTGGTTGAACAATTTTGACGTAGGACTACGTCTTTCAGGAAGGTAGCTGGTACAGGGGGTAATTCCAAAAAATCTTTCTCGAAAAGTGGTCAGGTTTTGAACGCAAAACTTAGTGGTTTCCCGAACGATTTACAATATTCTTACACCAATCGATTGGAAAATCTTCTAAGAATTGGCCCAAATGAAGAAAAGTATGGATTCTTGATGTTGAACTATTGAAAAATTGAAAATAATGAACCTATGTTTCACCAGAATTCTCGCTTCGTGATTGGTTGGAAGATTCTTTACGATGATCTAAACCTATACCACAGATAACAGACATCCAAGCTGGGTTCGGGCCGTGTGTAAAAAAATGCAACGGTTTTTTCACAAGTGGCAATAAGCAGTATGGTGGCGCTCCGATCACTAAAAGTTTTCGTTCGAAGACATGCGCAAAAGCAATATTGCAATCTGCTCACACTGACACGAAATCCCATGTCCTGGAACCTGCTCGTGTATATTAAAAAATTTGATACCTGCTCGCACATACATGAACCCCCATAAGGCACGCATTCGCCACTACAAAGCTGCACGATCTCTTGTACACACATTGAAATGCCTGTAGTTATCACGAATAGTCATAGTGGATGTTTATATTTAATAAATAACTTAGTGATAACAGAAGCATTTATTAATAGTTAAGTGAAAAATTTGTTTCTGTTCGTGGCAGAAATATTTCCAAAAACAACACCTCTTGTAAATCATATAAATTCTGATAACAAATTACCTAGCAATCCAGTCCAGGTTCATTGTCAGGACAAGAGAATTTGATCTACCGTATCTGGAAGTGTCCGCTCATAATATGGTCGTTTTAACACCATGTGTTTGAACCGGCTGCATCGCAAATCGAAATGTACTCGACTACGAGACAACTGCTGGTCGAAGTGTAAGCCAGCGAGAAAAATGTGTTGCTCTAATGGAGCTGTCGGAAGTGGCACAAATTGCATAGCTATTTCGAATTATATCTGATTATCAAATGGAAAATTTTTTTTGGACCTGACCCGTTGAATGGATTCGAATGTTTTTTAGTGCAGATGCTATACTAAAGCGGTAGGCTTACAGAAATGGAAATACACAGATGCTGTGATAGCTTCGAAGGCGTTAGCTAAATGTGTGCATGATCTACTGGATCTACTCGAGGAAACACCTTTTTAGAAGTATGGTTTTGGATGTATATTGAGTTTGAATTTTATATTTTTTATTATATTTTAGAACGATGCAAAACAAAACGATAGAAGAGAGTAACTCCAAAACATGTTTGTGCACAGCATTGCGAACATATCAAAATATCACAAAAAAATCTGTATATTTATATCGCATAAAATCCTGTGTACATATATATTGTTTTTCGAATCGAATCAAGTATACCTAACCGAAAGATAAATTAAATTTATTTAAGAAGTCAGTTGTTTATTTTGTAGTTCGTATTGTTCCTGGGAGAGTGATGAAACGGCTTTAGTCGTTTCCTTCACTACCGTTCCCCAAGGTTTTTTTGGTAATTCTTCATTTCTAGGGGAATTTTTAGAAAAAGTTTAAGTAGTGCGCTCTGCTTTTGTTGGCTAATCTTTCTTAAAAATTTCAGTCGCCGTTTGTACCCTCCCTTATGGTCGAGCATCTTCCGGGATATCGTTATCGTTTTATTATTTATCGTTGCTTTCTCCATTATTGTTCTTTGAAGATTACTTTTCATTACTAGATTAGTCTGATAGCATATATCTGATAAACTTCTTTAGCACGTTGTATTGTAGAACAATGCGGATTACATATCCCATTAATGTAAGCTGACCAGATGTCCCGGATCATCTATATGTTGATGGTAAATCAATGCCTAAACTTTAACATTTCATGTGGATTACAAAGCTTAGTTTTCACCTGTCTAAACAGTATAATCAATATATATAGAATGCCAGTGTCGCTGCAGTGCGCGTGGTAAACATCACACATGTTCAGATAATGTATTTACATTATATATGCAACTGTGTGTGTGCCTGAGATTCATCAAAAGGGGAATCTCATTGTCAAACTTTGACAACCAGTTTAAAATTTCAAATATGGCTGCCAAGTAATGTGATTGGAAACTTCGCTTGCTTCAAATTTCTGAAAAAATCGGTGCAAAAGGGCGCAGTTGTGGGATTCTATTCATCCGGACGAAAAGAAAAAGAACGTTCAAAACCATTTCACTGGCATAAAAACACAGCGGAGAACGCACTGATGACAGCACAAACCAGCGCACAGATTCGCGTTGACGAACGTAAGCTGCTGCCACCTCCAAAAGTTTACTGTAGGGGTGAAGCGGAATAGGAATTTCTTAAAGAGCGCAAGAGATCGAAACATTCTGGCAGATTTTCACCCACACGTACATACGGGCGTTTCTATGAGAGTGCAAGAGATCGTTTAATGCCGTCAACGCGAATAAAGAACAGATAAATAACAATGAGCAACTTTGACAATGAAGTTCCCGATTCACAGACTTGATACAGATTGTTAGCATCATGTTTACCACAATGAGTCCTATAGAAAAACAGCGACACTGGCATTCTATATATATTGATTATACTGTCTAAACCAGCGGTTTCCAACCTTTTTTTGGTTCGCGTACCCCCTGACGGATTTCTCTATACTATTCTGCAGCGAACTAAAGTTTTGGCGAACCCCTGGGGGTTCGCGAACCCCCATTTGGGAACCGCTGGTCTAAACGAAAGATTGTGACTAACTGGTTTGTTTACTTTGCTCATTTGGACGGTTCGATTGGTGTTTTATGCCACGCTCTTTGCGCGTCTGTATGTTGAGTGCTGAACAGCAGCAACGTTGGCATCGCGAATTAACAGAAACACACCGCGAGTATACCTCGATTGGATAAGCTGTTTCCGGTTTTCGAAAAAATAATTGCGTGTAAAAAGTGTACAACAATGTTCCACAAATGCGAATACTATTTTTGTCAAAATAGACAAGGTCGAAATGTCGACAAATCGTTTTTCAGGTTCCCCAAAGATTTTGAAATGTAAGTATTATTTTTTCTAATATTTTTTTGGTAAACCGGAACTTTTGAATAGGTGTAAGTTATGGGTATCCGTCTGTCAGTCTCAGGAAGCATCGGAGTCATTCTTGTCTGGAGAAACCGCTTTCCGTTATAAACTTGTATGTTCCGATCATTTTACTCCCGAAGCGTTCATTGATTGGAACAACAAGAAAAAAGGGCGAGATTGTTTTGCATTTGCTTTAAATTCATATCAGCTTAATGAAAAAATATTACGTTTGTAGATTAAAGCCATTTGCTGTTCCTCAGCATCAGAGTGAGTATTCTGTAAACAGTCTTTTGTGATAATATCATTCATGTAAATTCAAGCTAACCCCAGAATTTTCAGCAAAAACCCTTAATTCGTTTGAAAATATCACAAACACTGTCAATAATGACAATGGCTGTGATTTGTCTGAATGTGAAAACACCTCGCTTGATGCACCTTCTATCGAGTTTATTCAGAATGACGAAGATTTTGAGTTGTGGCGAGGAATGTTAGGGGATTATGAAACCAGAGATCCACAGCTTATCACAGACAATGCATTCTACGTTCTTGAGGATCAGCATTGGATAGACGATGAAAACACGTGCCCGAGCGCCATTGCTAAAATTACGGGTTTAGAGCAGCAACGCGATACAATTCTTGGGTATGCAAAAATGCGTGAGAAGCAACTGAGAACAGTAAAGCGACAATTGTTTGTCTCAAAGCAAACAAGCACCCGGCGTCTTAGACGCATTCGAAAACAATCGGCAGAAATTAAAGCTCTAAAGCAACAATTGAAAAAGCTTGAGCAAAAGAGAAGTATTCAGGAGAATATTGGCAAAATTGTCCAACAAAATCCGATCATTAATGATATGCTTCAAAATAAAAGAAAAGTGCCGAAAGCTCGAAGATATCTTTCAGCAACTTTGAAATTTGCGTCCAGCCTATACCTGAATGGGCCACGCAGCGATCGCTACTTGCGAAGCACTAATGTTTTAGTACTATCACAGAGAACAGACATCCATTCAGGAACAAATTTTTCGGTAATTCTTGGATAAAATTGCAAATTAACATCACCTAATATGCTAGCGTCACCACAACTATAGTTTCCCAACTAAATGATTCTTTTGATTTCCACACTGACAACCTTTGGCTCCTCTGGCGCTAGTATATATGGACAATAAGCGTTATGCTAGTGCCAGAAGCTAGCTATTGTGAGTTTAGTGTAGAATTTTCTGCGCCTTCAGCGACATCATCACTATAGTTTCCCAACTAATTTAACATAAGTTTTATCCAAGTGGGGACCTTTTGCTTGGATGACTGTTCTCTGTGGTACTATTACATAAAAATACAGTATATACACACAATCGAGCCATTCGAATGGGCCCCGGTTTAAATACTGCAATTATAAAAAGAATTAAAAAAATAACTCGCTTTGAAGAGAATGAGAAAATTGCGTGCATATGTATGGACGGAATGTCTATTAAGCCGCTAAAGCCGATGAATTCTCAGTGTTTCCTGATGATGGAATCAGACGAAAATTTGAAAAAAATAGTGTCGATAAGTTAGCTACGGAAGCGATAACGGTTATGGTTTCTGGAATGTACAGTAGATTTAAACAGGTATTATTGTATGTTAAGCATGTATGACAATGTTACACAATATTCTACTATTTGTAGCCACTGGGATACCTACAGTCAACCAAAAAAGTATTCGGACAGCAGCGCATAAAATTTTCTTCTAGTAATTTTGCACAGTATTTTTGCAAAGAATGGTAACACATATTTTTTAAAACAATGTTTAAGTAAAGCATATTTAGATGCACAACAAAAATTCGGGGAAAAGCTTTCCGTTTTGAAGATAGGGTACATATAGTTTGAATTGCTCAAAAATGCAGCCAAAAAAGTATTCGGACAGTTAACTATTAGTTGAAACAAATGTCCTTTCTCGCTCAACTACTACTTTGTAGGACCATTTACATTCTTGATGACCTGTTTTAATCTATTTGGGATAAAATTAACAATTTTTCAAATATCCCTCTGTGAATTGCTGACCATTTTTTTACAAGAGTTCGGTTAAAGTCATTGTGATAAGAAATCGAATGATTTCTCATTTAGAAATGAAATTATCTAAAAAGATGTTCAAAAGGGTTCAACTCTAGACTGAATGCTGATGTTTCGATAGCGCTAGGACAATTGTATGGTGCCTACCGCTTACAATTATCGACAGTATGTTTAGATTCGACATCCCGGTACAATATGTATGTACCACACAATTACAATTTTGCTTTAATTTCACCTAAAATTGTTCAGATAGTTGAGTTTACATTTAGTTCTATCCAAAAATATATATCTTGGCTGCCTCGGAGCTTTCCATGCACCCCAACAAGGTATGACATCAACAACCCTTATGCAAGAATAATTAAAAGAGAAGGGTTACAAGAGAAAAATCACTCGTCAGCAAGTAAACAAGCAATGCGGTTAGTGTCATACCTTGTTGGGATGCATGGAAAGCTCCGAGATAGCAAAGATATATATTTTTGGATAGAACTAAGTGTAAACTCAAACGCACAGTGTGCACTGTGCAACGCGAAGGATAAGGTTCCTACCAAAGATAGGTAAGGAATCTACCAAATCAACTGTAAAGACTGCCCGTCAACTCGTCGTAAAATCCAAGCCAGGATAAAGGAGCATAGGAATGCAACAGAGAACAAACGCATAAACGACTCCAGTGTGGCGATGCATGCCATTAGTCTTCAACATCAAATAGACTGGGACAGTGCAAAAATGTTAAAAAATGTGAGAAAATCGTCACACTTAAATGCCTGGGAGTCTATGCAAATATCTACAGCTGAGCAACCGCTAATGAATGAGGACGATGCTCCAACAATATCGCCGCTCTTCAGTTTGACTAAGTTAAGGATGTAGATACTCCATCTCTTCAAGATAATCAGTTGGACATCACCCCGTTGATGGGAAACATATTTCCCGAAACCGGTCGGTTTAAAAGGTAAACTATCCGTTTGTAAGAACTATTAGTGTTATGTCCCGTTCACTAAATATTGAGTCGAATATTATCGCTTTAGTAAACTTAAGCGTTCTTTGTCATATCGCTCGGTTTCAATTCCCGATAACGCTTTATATGCTATAGGCGTGTGTGCTTTCGCATGCTTTAAATTGAAATTTAGAAAATTCGTCTATGAAAATCGTAGAGATGTTAAGAAGAGATTAAAAACATATGTATGCTACGAAAACTTTGATATTTCATGCAAAACGTGTTTTGATAAGCTGATCGATTTTATCTTCAATACCTCAATACAAGGTTTCCTTCGTGAAACTCGTCTGCAACGCAAATTAAAAGAAAATTCAAATCGTTTGTGTAAACGAAACAGAAAAGCCGTCCGTATGAATTTGCGATGAAAGAGCAATTCCATGGAATGGAAGTATTGGAGAAAATCGAACTCAACTCGCTTGGCTTGTTTGAGGCCTGGATACAACTCGACTGGACAAAACAATCTACGAAAACTATGTGATGGATTCGCAAATGGAAAAGTGAGATACTGGATGTTCCAAAAAATGTGATAAAAAATATTTGTTAATAAATTTTCTATCTAGGAAATTCTCTAAAAAATACACATGAGTGTAGGTAACTACACGTTACTACCACAGAGAACAGACATCCAAGCGAAAGGTCCCCACTTGGATAAAACTTATGTCAAATTAGTTGGGAAACTATAGTGATGATGTCGCTAAAGGCGCATAAAATTCAACACTAAACTCACAACAGTTAACTTCTGGCGCTAGCATAACGCTTATAGTCCCTATATACTAACGCCAGAGAAGCCAAAGGTTGTCAGTGTGAAAATCAAAAGAATCATTTAGTTGGGAAACCATAGTGGTGGTGACACTAGCATATTAGATGATTTTAATTTGAAATTTTATCCAAGAATTCCCGAAAATTTTGTTCCTGAATGGATGTCTGTTCTCTGTGTTACTACTAATAAGCAACATACCCATATTTACTTATTAAACCAGGTAAGGACCTTGCACTAATCTGTACTGCAAGTACTGCATGCACCCGTTCGGTGCTCTTTGGCAGAAAGGAATCTGCGTCATCTTGATCTCCCAGAGCCGCTGCGTGAAGGACCGTAACTTCATCTCTATTTCTATTTCATTATTCGTACGAGATTTGGAATTTACGTCGTACTACATGTGCTAGCCATTATTTTGGCCGCACAAATCCAACGTGAACACTCCTCCAACTCCTGTCTGTCGGTTCGTCGGACCCTGGAAAAATACATTAAGTATTAAGTAGAATAAAATAAAATGTCATTACCAATGGACGAAATCAAATTTGATCAAATCTTAACTAAGTTATTTCCAAGTTCATAAGTTTGACTTTCAGCTTGCATGCCATCGTGTCATGCGACACCAGCACCGAAAAGCTGGGTGACACAAAGTAGGTAATGTTGTTTGCCATCTCCAGGTGGGGTGCACAGGTGGCCGTAGCTGGTGATGAGTCAGAGATGAAAGAAAAACATTAAATAACAATTCAGACGAAGTTCACTAGAAAGTTTGTCGTCATTATAAGCACACATTACGTTCATTTGAAAGATCGACTTACCTCGGAAAGAATGTTAAATGACATGAAATCAACTTTCTTTTGCATACCACCACTCGTCTCGTTAAAACCTCGACCAAACACCAAAATATCCGTAGTCGAAGCCATCGAAGCCGTACCCGTAGTTCACCGTTTGTTATTGTCGTTGCGGAAACCGTGCTGTCTGTGGGCAAATAAGTAAGCAGAATAATTGAATAATCCTGTTCGCAAATGCACATATTTCCCTCCTTCCGACATCGAGTCGATGGAAAATGTCAAATCAAACTTGCGACTGTTATGATCAGAGATGCTAGATTTATTTTGCAGAATTAAGCACTGTCAATTTTTAATGCCAAATTGCGAATACGGCGTTTTTGTGTACATTTAGTTTTAATTTCATCTGTTTTTCATTATATTGATTACTTACGCTGTATAAACATGTTTGAACCAAGGTGTGTTAGCGATATTTGCATATAATTGGCATAAGCTAAATAATGCTACATGTCTGTCGAACATCAGCTGGCAGGTTTCGCATGATGGCACTTCAATCACTTAAGGGAATGCAAGTGGCAATAAACAGTTAGATGTCGCTTTTGTCATTTTACACACGGTTCACGAACCGTTTTGTTCTAGCTTGGATGTCTGTTATCTGTGCCTGTAGCAATTTGATATATGTGCTTGGGAACAGGGGGGATCTATTGCTGTCAAATTCCATACGTGTGTGCGTTACCGCAGATGGTGTTTGGTCCATGACGTTTGTACTGTCATGGACCAAACGGTGTGTGATTGATTTCGAGCCAAGGGACTCGCAACTCTATTTTTATCTGCTGCAATTGACAAAAACTCAAACCCAAACACGCAGCGCAATTGTCGTTTGTATTGTTTTGATCCCGATAATGCATTTATCTATATTTTAGCGTAAATAAAACAAACTAAGAAACTTTTCGGAAGTTACATAAGCAGGCAAGAACAGCAAATCGGTGAGAAAAAAAGTAGCAAGAGCGGCATTGAAAATTATGGTCACCTGCCTGCCCCTTCACATGTGAGTTTCACAATTCCTTACCGATAGATCCCCCCTGCTTGGGAAGCCTCCCAGTTGACTTCGAAGTATGACGCTGGCCTAATAAGCCAGTCGTCGTATGTTCGAATCTCGACTGGGAGAGGCCGTTAGAGTCAATAGGATCGTAGCAACTAGCCCCGCAATTGTCCTGCACTCTAACAGCCAGCTGTGAAGTCTGTCTTTTAAAAACAGAAGGTCAAGTTTCGATAACGGAATGTAGTACCTAGGCTTTGCTTTGCTTTGCTTGGGAAGTAAGCCAAAACAAGTGACCAATATCCCTCATTTCACCAAGATTTCTTAACACCGCGATTAAACCAAGACCATTTTGATGTACTTGCTTAGGAAGTACGCCAGAAAGAGTGACAAAGCCCCCTCGTGCCAACAGATTTCTTACAAACGCGATTAAACCTAGTCCAATTTGATGTCTGTGTTAGGGAAGTGTGCCAGAAAAAATGACACAAGTTCGTTGTCCTAACAGATCGCAAATTCTTTACTACGAGACGATTAAACCTAGGCGAATTTGACATCTGTGTTCGAAAAATGTGCTACAGCTGTAGTGTTCGGTTATAATATGACTCTGTATGAATACGCATGCTTGCCGTTTCATTAGAAGTGTAGTGAAAAGATGTGCTGTTGATAAAATGGGATTGAATTGGTAAAATCCCTTCAACGTGGGGAACCATGGGTAATAAAAACTATCTTTAATTTCTTTAAGGTAGCAGGAAAGCAATAGTTTGTGTCTTGATTTTGTTAAATTGTTTCCAAATGCACATAGAAACAACTCTGAAATCTTCTGAGGATTGAACGTCATGCAGATCATTACTTTTTAAAAACAGATGAAAACGTTGCTTTCGAGTCTACTGAAGAAGTTTTTCTTGTAATATATAATTTGAGAGGTTTAAAAACGCAGTGGAAACAAGAACTACTGTAGGAAACACTTGTTTTCTAGCCACCTCTCCGACCTGAAGGGTCCGAAAGGTGATTAACTAAGCTCTTTATTTTCGGCAATTACAATGAGTTTTGTACTAACTCTAACTTTGTCCCTAACTCTATTCGTCCTACTCTATTGCACGCTGAGTGCCAAGCCTAATTCTATACGCTTCTCTTTTCCCCTTCCCCTACGTTCACTTTGGGTGACTCAATTCACTTAATTCTGGCGCGGGTGAAAACTCTCTCGCCCTTGCGCATATTTACAGAGACTTAAGAATTTCTGCGGAGCAGCGCGGAAGCCGCTCGCGTATCCAATTCTCCACGGTCACACGGAAGCCAACGCACCTCGCGGTCGTCGTTGCCTTCCGTGGTTACAAAACACAAACGCAAAAATGTGCTGACAATTAAACCAAATTATCCTATTGATAAGATAATAGGTAGAATATGGCGTGTCGCAGGGGCATGGGCGTTGCACTACCGTGGACACCCGTTCGTTTGACCCTTTTTAATCTGAACACTTTTTAATTTGAACCCCGTTGGTTTGCACGATGTGCAAATTAAAAATGGTTCAAATGTCATTCTCAATATGGCATCATTTGCCTTCGCAGACAATGCACATAAACACGATTTGTTTGTACTGATCTAGCGTGTTTAATCCTAGTTTAATCAGTTTCACATTTCGTTTCCCACCGATTACGATAGAAATCCGATCGGAGAATAACATATTCACTGCTTGCAAATACCAACTAAACGAGACTAAATCAAACCACCAAAACAATAACAAAAAGCAGGGCGGCCAGTTCATATAAGTTTCAGCATATGTAGGGTTGCTAGTTGTTCTAATTAAAAATAAACCCCGTTAGTTTGCATGCGGAATCGTTCAAACGAATGGGGGTCCACTGTATAACGTATATTGAACTGAGCGTATAGAGAGTTAACAATTGAATAGAATAAATTTTGTCAGGTTTACATGACTGCCACTAAGGCGAATAAGTGTTGTAGGGATGGGAACTATCATTAAAAATCGCTACTGATAACTATCAGTAGTTTCAGTACGTTACTGATAACTATCAGTAAATATCAGTAATTTTACTCATCAGGGCATTGAAGTAAAAAAAATCAGAGGGGTTGTGTACAAGACACGACCGCATATATAGGTGACGCAGGACTACGTAAGTCTCTTTGTAGTGATAGTAGCATGTATTCATGCTTGTAATCATTCGATTCTTCATGTATACATGCTATATGCAACATATATACATGCTACATGCGTTGTATGTAACATTTATCAAAGTAGTAACATGTATGCACGTTCAATTCTCAAAAGATTGTGCATTTGAAAACAATTTAACAAAATCAAGAACACAAACTATTACTTTCCTGCTACCTTACTGAAATTAAAGATTGTTTTTATTATCCATGGTTTCCCACGTTGAAAGGATTTTACCAATTCAATCCCATCAATAGCACATCTTTTCACTACAATTCTAATGAAACGGCAAGCATGCGTATTCATACAGAGCCGTATTATAACCGAACACTACAGCTGTAGCACGTGTTTCCAACACAGATATCAAATTCGCCGAGGTTTAATCGTCACGCAGTAACGAATTTGCGATCTGTTGTGACGACGAACTTGTGTTATTTTTTCTGGCACACTTCCCTTACACAGACATCAAATTGGACTAGGTTTAATCGCGTTCGTAAGAAATCTGTTGGCACGAGGGGGCTTTGTCACTCTCTCTGGCGTACTTCCCAAGCAAGGACATCAAAATGGTCTAGGTTGAAGCGCGGTGTTAAGAAATCTTGTTGGAATGCGGAAGCTTTGTCACTTGTTTTGGCTTACTTCCCAAGCACAGATATCAAATTGATATAGGTTTAGATCATCGTAAAGAATCTTCCAACCAATCACGAAGCGAGAATTCTGGTAAAACATAGGTTCATTATTTTCAATTTTTCAATAGTTCAACATCAAGAATCCATACTTTTCTTCATTTGGGTCAATTCTTAGAAGATTTTCCGATCGATTGGTGTAAGAATATTGAAAATCGATCGGAAAACCGCTGAGCTATTAGCGCTCAAAACCTTTCATTTTTCGTGACGCTCGCATTTTTTGATTTTTTGGAATGACACCCTATCTCAAAACTTGCCGTAAGACGTAGTCCTACGTCAAAATAGAAAATTGTAATATTATAACTGCGTTCTTCATTGCAAGTTTACTTTGTAATTTACCAAGCTGGTTTTATGGAGGCTCGCGCAACTGCGAACCAGATTTTTACCACCCAGCAAATATGTTGGGAGCACATCATACCTACGCATGACATGAATCAGTCGATCAAGACCAGAAATTGCACTTACTGGATGTACACGGTTTCCCAGATAAATTGACGCTACTGATCAGATCTTTTGGATCGAGTGGTGTGTTTCGTGCACATCTCAGGGACACACCCGTCGAGACACGGCGAGGGTTGAGACAAGGTGACAAGATGACTGATATCATAGCTAGGAATCTGTGGTAGAAGCATGTACAATGAACCAGAAAAAACTGAGAACCTGAGCAGAGAGCCCAAAGCCCCCAAAGGAGGATGATTTTAATAGCTGTTATCCATGTCTAAAAGTAAAAACATGAATGGATAAATACCTAATCCAAGGTGTCATGCGACCCGTGCCGAGGGATGAATGGTGGGGGAGGGGTTCTATAAAAACTCAGCCTCAAACGGAGCCGGTGGAGTACCAAAGCCTCCTCCACAGTAATCAGCCCTTACCGCATCATGCGGTACCTCTGATGCGGCGGACTCTTCTTTCCCCTCAACTCGTGGGATTCTATAAGAACAATCAAAATAATAAAACATTAACTTCAGTGAGCGCGGGCGGATTAGATAATCCGTTCGCAAGAGGTTTTATCCAGAGATCTCCGCCGATGGATACCAGTAGAACCGCCAGCGTAAGCGGAAAGGGAAACGGCACACCTATCGCTCCAACTGAATCTACGCCGGACGTAGCAATGAACGGCCCGTCGCTAATAAAAGCAGAGGCTGGAAAGCGAGACATGCTACGAAGAGTGGTAGCGGCGTCTCATCAGCTCGATGCCATTATCGAGATCGTGGTAGGTCGCAGCACCCTTGCGAAGGACCAGAAACAAAGTCTGCTCATTCTTCGGAGCACCATGCGTGCTGCGACGAAGGAGCACAGCGAACTTGAAGCGCGAGTAAAAGTGGCAGAGAAAGAGACAGAGAAGACGCTTGTATCGAGGTCTGCACAAACGGATGACTGACCATATCGTGGCCCTCGCGACTACAGAGCAGTCTAACGACAGCAAGGCATCCGCCAAACGCGCAAGGCAGTCCCAAGGGAAAGAAACCCCCACGGGCCCGAAGGAGCGCCTGATAGCAGAGGGTCGTAAGCCAAACGAAGAACCCACTGAGGGTAACAAGACGTTGTTAGCGTCCGTCAATCAGTGGGAGTTGGTCAAAAAGACGAAGGTCAGGAAGAAAGAGGAGGATCGAGCTCCACCGAACGTGGCCAGGAAAAAGAGTAGCAAAGGCGATGCCCTTATCCTCAAAACTGAGGGGCCGAAATATTCGGAAGTTTTAAAGGTCATGCTCTGTTGAAGGGTCTTGGCGCGGATGTACGGAGTATCCGCCGCTCTCGCACAGGCGACATGATCCTTGAACTCAAAAAGTATGCCACTGAAAAGGGTTCTGTTTACAAAGTGCTGGCAGAAAAGGTCCTTGGCGATAGCGTACAGATCCGCACCCTAACGCCCGAAATGACACTCCAGCTTACAAACCTGGACGATATCAATCAAGCGGGTGAACAAGCACGAGCTCTCAAGGAGCAATGGAACATGGTGGTGGAACCGAGGCAGTTCGTCTGCGCAAGAGACCGACGGAGACCCAGGTTGCAACTATAAGACTTCCACTGGTAGACGGAACTGCAGCCCTGAAAGTGGCTAAGCTGAAGGTGGGATGGTCCGTATGCCCACTGAGCGTGTTCCAGCAGCCGGAGGCCTGCTACCGGCACTTTGAGAGAGGGCACAGGTCCTGGAGCTGTAAGGGGCCAGACCGAAGCCAGTTGTGTAGGAGATGTGGCGGTACGGGCCACATAGCGAGGGACTGTACCAAGTGCCTGATATGTACCGGCCAACGGGACGCTAAGCACACAACAGGAGGCCCGAAGTGCTCGGCAGCCGCGCCGGCAACTAAAACACGGGTGTAGTGCAGGTAACACAACTGAACTTGAATCACTGCTACGCGGCCTAGCAGGTATTGTACCAAGCAGTTACTGTGTCGTTGACAGACATTGTAATCATCTCGGTCCAATACCGCATCCCTGCCGGAACGGGTAACTGGGTCTCAAATAGGTCCGGGACGGCGGCTATATGGACGACAAGCAGGTTTCCGGTTCTAGAGGTTGTGTCAACTGCAGAGGAGGAATTTGCGGTTGCCAAAGTGAGTGGAGTGTTCTACTGCAGCTGTTGGTCTATCGAGCAGTTTACGCGGATGATAGACCGAGTACCAGTTGTACTGACTGGTCTAAAGCCAGTGGTTGTGGTGGGCGACTTTAACACTTGGGCGGTAGACTGGGGAAGTCATAGCACGAACCATAGGGGTCGGATTCTGCTTGAAGCTTTGGCAAAACTCAACGTAGATCTGGCCAACGTCGGCACCAGAAGTACCTTCAGTAGGAACGGTGCGGAGTCTATAATCCACGTGACATTTGGCAGTCCTAGTCTGATAGGAGACTGGAGGGTAGACAATGGCTACACTCACAGTGGAAATCAGGCGGTCCGCTATGGTGTCGGTCAGATAACGAGGCGACAGACGGCGAATAGAGCCGACACTCCAACTACCCGTGGATGGAAGACATCATACTTCGATCCCGAAGTATTTGTGGAAGCGATCCGAAGAGAGTGCGGTGATCGCGGTATGTCCGATCCGAACGCTGATCATTTGGTTGAGGCACTGTCGCGAGCATGTAACGCCACCATGCCTAGGAAAGGTCGACCTAGGCATGGCAGGTCATCGGCTTACTGGTGGACAGATGAAATTGCAGAACTCCGCGGAGCGTGCTTTCGTGCGAGGAGAATCATGCAAAGAGCTCTTTCGGACGAAGGCAGGGCTGAATGTCGAGTAGCACTTGCTGCGGCACGCGCCGTGCTTAAGAGTGGGATAAAAGCTAGTAAACGAGCCTGCTTTGAAAGATTATATGCTAGTGCCGCCTACAGGGTCGTAATGGCAAAGACCAAAGGCGTGATGGCGCCCTCAGAGCAATCGCCAGAGATGCTGGAGCGGATCATCGAGGGCCTCTTTCCGCGTCACGATTCAAGGCCCTGGCTTCAGGCCGCTGAGTCGTCGCACGGCCGACGTTTCAGTATCTTAGACCATAGTAACGTCCAAACAACATCCAAAGTAACGTGAGCGACGGCGGTCTAGAGATCGGGGACGAAGTGACGGTTACGAACGAGGAACTCATTGAGATCGCTTAATCCCTAAAGGTGAGCAAGGCACCGGAGCCAGACGGAATCCCGAATATGGCCATTAAAGGGGCTATGTTAGAGGCTCCCGAGTTATTTGGGGCAGTAATGAGTAGATGCCTGGAAGCTGGCCACTTCCCGGACAGATGGAAGTGACAGAACCTTGTGTTGTTGCCGAAGCCGGGAAAACCTCCGGGTGTCCCCTCGTCATATACGCCGATCTGTCTGCTCGATACTGCCGGCAAGGTGCTGGAGAGGGTTATCCTTAACAGACTCGTACAGTACACGGAGGGTACAAACGGTCTGTTAAGGAACCAATTCGGCTTCCGAAAAGGCAAATCTACGGTGGATGCCATCTTGTCTATCACTAAGACAGCCGAGGTGACAATCCAACGCAAGAGGATAGGTATCCGCTATTGCGCAGTTGTCACGTTTGACGTGAGAAATGCGTTTAATATCACAAGCTAGGACTCCATAGCCAACTTGCTGCGGAAAGTCCAAGTGCCGGTGTCGTTGTACAGGATTCTGGAAAATTATTTCCAGAATCGTGTGCTATGCTACAACACAGAGGAGGGTCAGAAGTGCGTTCCAATCACCGCAGGGGTTCCGCAAGGCTCCATACTGGGCCCGGTGTTGTGGAACGTCATGTATGACGAAGTGTTGAAGCTAAAGTTCCCGGTAGGGGTGGTGATTGTCGGCTTTGCGGACGACATCACCTTGGAAGTCTACGGTGAATCTATCAGAGAGGTTGAGTTGACGGTTGCCCACTCTATAAGCATTGTTGAAGATTGGATGCGATCCAGGAATCTGGAGCTAGCGCATCATCAAACGGAGGTTATCGTGGTGAACAACCGCAAGTCGGTACAGCAAGCAAATATCAGCATCGGGGACTGCACTATTTCGTCAACGCGGTCCTTAAAACTTCTGGGAGTCATGGTCGACGACAAGCTCAAGTTCGGGAGCCACGTCGACTATGCCTGCAAGAAGGCTTCCACAGCTATTTCGGCATTGTCTCGTATGATGTCTAATAGCTCTGCGGTATATGGCAGCAAGCGAAGGCTATTAGCCAACGTGGTCCAGTCCATACTCAGGTATGGCGAGCCGGTGTGGTCATCGGCGTTAGGTACCAGAAGCTATCTAGCCAAGCTGGAAAGCACCTATCGTCTCATGTGCTTGAGAGTGGCGAGTGCGTATCGCACAGTTTCACATGACACAATCTGCATATTAGCGGGTATCATGCCTATTGGCATCATCATCAGCGAGGACGTCGAGTGCTTCAACCAACGTGGAACTAGAGGCATACGGAGTACCACAAGATCGGCCTAGATGTCCACATGGCTGCGGGCATGGCCTGATTCCACAAAAGACCGGTGGACACATCGACTTATCCCGGAGCTATCCGGGTGGGTCAACAGGCGTCACGACGAAGTCAACTTCCACCTGACACAGATTCTGTCAAGGCATGGTTGTTTCAGACATTATCTGCACAAGTTTGGGCATACGGAGTCCCCTGCGTGTCCCGAATGCGTGGATGTTGAGGAAACTGCAGAACATGCTTTCTTCATATGCCCTCGTTTCGCGGGCGTGAGAAGTAACATGATGCCAGTGAGCGGACAGGACACTACTCCGGATAACTTAGTCCAAAGGATGTGTTCTAGCTCGGATGTCTGGGGAGCGGTCAATGCGCCAGCTACACAGATTGTACTTGAGCTACAAAACCGCTGGACATCCGGTCAACGGCGAATAAATAGCCTAACCCTAAGCCCTAAGCCCCTCCCTGAAGTAATACCGATAAAGAGGTGCCAGGGGGGACATGCAGGAATAACTACAAGAGCAGAGCTACAAAAGGAAAATCACTCGTTAGCAGGAAAATTACCAAAGATAAATTAAGATTCGCTATTGAACATGTTCAGCTATAAAAATCATTATCAAAGCATCAGCACTCAATCCACGTTTGAGCCCCATTCAACCTCTTTAGAGATAATTTCATATCTATAATGAGCATTCATTTAAGTTCTAATCACAATAACTTAAACCGAGTTTTTGTAAAGAACTGGCCAGCAATTCATAGAGGAATATTTGAGAAATAGTTAATTTTATCCCAAACAGATTGAAACAATTCATCAAAAATGTTGATGGTACTACGTGTTGCGATATGCAACGAAAAAGAAGACGATTTTCCGATTTGATAACGTGTATTTAACAGCAGCGTTAAAAAATTCCTATGGAACGAAATTATAAATTTTTGTATAATATAATTGATTGATTTTGTTTTTTTTGTTATTCATATCGTTAAGTTCTTTGTAGATTTTTATGTATATAATAAGTATTGTTAGCCGTATACCTAAGAGAAACTTACGTTTAGTGTCCTTTCAGTACTTCGTTACGCAATCGGTGTGTCAATACTGTTTTCCGTGTTTTGTGCTTATTCTTAGTTAGATTTTATCAACAATATTTTTCATCAATTTGGTTCCCGAACAGCAGCTGTAGCACAATTTACATAGTGTTAGTATCTAATGCGGTTGCATGATTCAGCAAAATGACTGCATATACAAATCTAAACGCTACGCTGGTTGACCGTACTAACTCGTTTAATAGCTTTTTCACCGTACTATTCTTTATAAACTTTATCACCGTAATACTAGTTGTAAGTTTTATCGCTGTGATACTAGTTATAAGTTTTCTACATACTATTATATATGGAAAATAGCCAAAAACTAAACTCGCTGATTCATTCGCGGGTACATTTCAATTTTCGATTTTGTTTATCTACCATCTCCACTGACGTTTCAGTACGATCCCGACGCACACCGGCGGCACGTCATACACGTCATACAAGAGTGGTACACTAAAGGTGCGTACTATCGCTACAGTTGGATGTGTTGGTGCGACGCAACGAAAGGTTGCGACAACAAGGTAGTTGTTAAGGGGGCATAGTACTTTTTCAACTTAAAAAAATCGAAATTATTTTTATTGATTATTTCGAAAGATTAACATTTTGACCATATGTGTTTCAAGTCATTTCAATGAATTCCAAAAATTGACAAAGTTACAGCTATTTGTACCGCGCATGTCTGGAGCAATTACACGGCGAATAAAAAGTTCAACGTCGTTTTTCTCGAAACCAGGTTTTGAAAGTCGGTACCATAAATATCTCAAGAACGGCTCAAGCAATTCTCATGATTCTTTTTTTGTTTTAAAGCCAACAAAATTATCTAGTGTTTGACCCATCCTTTTTTTGATATTACTATTTTTGTATTTTTTAGAAATGTTTAAAGTCAAACCTTACTTTTATGTTTGAATGCCATTTCGTTATGCGTTCAAATTTTAAAAAAAGGATGGGTCAAACACGAGATAATTTAATATACTTTCATGTTGTTTTGGAATTTTTCAATTCAGATAAGACCCCCAGCGCCAATCCATGGTACCGCAAATCATGTTTTTTTCGAACGATCATGTTCAAGGAGCCGTAGGGGAGAGGGGAAGAGGTTCACATATGCAAACAATATTGTAAATATTAGTATAAAGTGCAATGTTTGGAATGCAAAAAACCCGAATCGGTTCGCTTTTCGCGTTATCGAGAATAAAATATTTGAAATAGGGCAAAAAATATGGTGTAAAAAGTACTATGCCCCCTTAAGCGAGAAAGGACATTTATTTCAACTAACTATGTCTGAATACTTTTTTGACTGCATTTTTAGGCAATTCCAACTCTATATTCAAAACGGAAATACATGTTACATGCGTTATATGTAGCATAATATAATAGTAGTACATTGTATACGTTCAATGGAAGCTATTAGCACTCAAAATGTTTTATTTTTTCGTGACGCTCGCATTTTTTGATTTTTCGGAATGGCCCCCTATACCAGTTACCTTCCTGAAAGATGTAGTCCTACGTAAAAAGTATCGATGCGATCGATTAGTGCAAATATCTTTGAAATCTATTGAGAACTGCCTGAATTATAAGCGTGTAAAACATTATCACTTTGATGACGTCATTGCCAACCAATCACGAAGCCAGTATTATTTTTCGATTTTTCGATTGTGCAACCTCAAGAAATTATATTTTTCTTCATTTAGGTCGAAGCGTCGATTTTCCGATGAATTGGTGACAAATATTGAAAATCGATCGGGAAACTGCTAGGTTATTAACGTTCAAAACCTGACAACTACTACAGTTTAACAGAATGACAGATACAAAATTGCATAAAAAAGTTTTAAGTGACCGCTACTATAAGGATGCAAGTATTATTGATATAGTTCTATGTGCGCGCATCCCTACTGCATCCATCTTCTACGTAAACCAATTGTTTATCACTCATGTCTTGTTGATGATTCACGGATAATCCTCATTGAAAATAGGGTACGGGAGGGTATTCCCAGCACGCTACTAATTTCGGCATACATTACCTTTTTTGGCTACATTTTCCCAAATAAAAACTTTGCCGCTATATAACAATACTGAAACGAATGTAGCACGCATAGGCTTTAATGTGTTATAACTATTTTCATAAAAATGTAAGTAATTTGCTAAATTTTATTCAATAAACATGCAAACCAGCAGCAATCGCTTACGCGTATCCGCTCTTGATGATGGTTTGGAAAACACACAATTATGATCACGTTTACTTATTCTAGAAACTAAACAGCTGTGAATATGCTATCACAGAACAATTCTACTTCTTTTTATCACGGAAGAACACAAAAATTCCCCTCTGATATGAAAATATAAATCAATTTTCATTCACTAGCCATTAGCAGCCTTTTGTTTTTAACTCCAGCATATGGTGCGTTATTTACACTACTACCGATATATGAGGCCTGAGACGCCTGAAAAGCTTCTATCCTTTTGACATAGCTAGTATTTGAGTGATAACCACATGCTTCTGACGCTAATGTATATGAGCGATTCAATGATACACTAGCGCCAGCAGCAAGCTGTTGTCACGGCAAAACTAATTATCTTAAATAAGCCCGGAATGCAAGCAATACCGAAACGTTATCCATCGGTCTCTTTTGATCTGTTTTTGTAAAGCATCTAATCCCTGTGCAGGCTATTTCGGCCCGTCGGATTTAAAAAACACAGACACCACTATAGACAATAGGCTCAATTTATCCGCAGCGACTTCATCATTTCTCGCGACTATAACTCAAATTCAGTAGCGTTTCATTAAAACCAAAGTACACCACGATATTCAGTAAATAATATTCTATCAACTGGCATAAAAATCTTGTCTCGAATAAATATAGTTTCAACGTAATTCGTGAATACTGTTCAGGCTACCGCTTAATGGGCTGGAAATACCCTCCCGTACTCTATACCATGCCATTTTCGATTTAAAATTGTGCAACAAGTCTGTGTCTCTCCAATCTCGCACCTATATGTTTCTTTCTTCGCCTAGTTTACAAATTCCTTCTCGCCTTGCCACTTACAGTGTGTGAACCTGATTTCGATAATCTCAGATTTCGACGATTCCTCGATGTTGGTTCCAAACTAGCTTTTAAGTTACTTATACCGGCTAGTATTGATTAGTTCCATTCCAAATTTCTTCTATTTCTAGTATAGAGAGCGTATCATCGATTCGTTGTAATCACCACTATCTAATTGCCTTAGCTTTGTCATGAGTGTCAGTGTCGTGAATTTGTATTTGTATTGTTCATTCTTTGATTAAGGCATTAATAGTGCAGGTCTTGTACAGATGGTCTCACCTTTACCTGGTAGAGGGATAACCAGCTAAAACTGTGAACATAGAAAATGCTCGTCTGGCATGGGCGTAGCGACGGGGGGGTTTTGGGAGTTCAAACAAGACCCCCCCCCCTACACTTTCAAGCTTGAAATTTCACAGGCATCAGCTTAGAGCAGCGCCCGACAACATCACTTTCAATTGCAAATTGTCACTCGACAACCGCCGCCCAGCTAGCTTCGAGGTACGATGCTGGTCTAACAAGCCAGTCGTCGTATGTTCGAATCTCGGCTAGGCGGTGCTTGCTGGTTAGAGTCAGTAGGATTGTTGCACTGGCCCCGTAATTTTCCTGTACTCTAACAGCCGGCTGCGAAGTCTGTCGATAAAGAAGGGTAATGTCTAAAGACGGTATAAACCCATGGCTTTGCTTTGCACTCGACAATGAAGTAATGAAGCCTGGGTTTCAATAAAATAGGTTTCACGTCAGCATGACGATCGGTTTTGAAGTTTCATTTTCACTTTCCTATCAAACATTCAGAAGAAGGTTAGTAATTTTTAACGCAAATGAATTGAATTTGAATAACATTTTTCACAATAATGGAATATTTAACCTAGTCAACATCGACAAATCTTATTCGTGCCTGACTTTCAGTTGTCGTCACTTGAAACAGTCACCAACTTCAGCTGGCGCTTCCTTGAAACATTCTGTTCAACAAATGAGACCAGTCTTTTCATGTATGATGCGAAGGTAAAAGAAAGTCAGCGTCTTTTATTTGTTTCGTCTATGCCGGGTCCTGGTTTGGAGCACAAGAAAATTTGCGGAACTGGTTGTACGATCTTCGTCGTTGTCATCAGCAGCTTAGAGCCGGGGTGGTTCGTACTGTTTTAAGATTCATTCAACTCGATCTTGGGTTATTCGTCGCCCATTTTCCAGGCGTTTCTGAAGTTGTAGTCCACCGTCCAGAAGGGTGCGAATGTCCTCATTCATCGTCCTCAGGCATTGTCAAATCCCTAAAAACTATCGGTCCAGAAAGGGGTTTATACATTGTCAGCTTAGTACTGCGGCTTATGCCTCTTGATCGTGCTGTTTTACGAAGTAGGCTTGATGTCCTGCTTCAATACGTTACTGGATCTCCTCATTTGTGTTGCTGTCCGTGGCCACCAGCGATCCCACATACACAAGCTCATCTACCACTGCTGGTTCGTCGCTGCCAACAATTGCCGTCCGCGATAAGCGTACGGTGCTCTCGTTTGACCCTCTACCATACATGTAGGGTAAAGAACTAGTTTTAAGCAGTCTAAGCGGGACTGATTGTTTTACCTTATTACAAGCGATGGGTTGACTAAGTGGGGGATATCAGCATACCAATCTTCTTGCTATCTTTAGTTCTTCAAGCTGTTACCATTGGAAGACACTATTGTTGAGCTAAACTTTTGATTTTTCGCTTTAAAAGTTGGAGCGGCGGAACTAATTTTGAACAGACCGAACCCATTTTCACCCGCAAGGTGCTTTTTTAAGCAATCCTAAAATCTGAATTTTTTTACGTCCCGTTAAAAAATCCCTCGAACTTTTCCCCCTATTCAGTAAGTTTGCGTTCTTATCCGCGATCTACTAATCGGCATCTGATGCGTAATCGGCATAGCGTATCGGCATAGATGCGTAAAATGCCATCTGTCTAAATTGTTTATCGGGGCATACACTCACCGCACCGTTCGGCAAACGGTATTCGTCGTTTCTTGTATTCTCTGGTGTTCTTATGGGAAACTGCGAGTTTGACGTCTCACTCGCTGTTCATAAGGATGGTGGGAGAACAAAAGAAGTAAACATATAGCAGTACAAACGATCCGACTCAGAACAGTGTTGTCAAAGCAAATAACATTGAAACACATCGTTGCTTTATTAAATCACTGAGAAAATCTTCGAAAATTATTGAAAAAGCTGTCTTTTGTGTTGTTTTTAATAAAGAAAAATTAATTATGAACATACATTTCTCTTGAAAGTATTGAACCACGTTTTCACCATAGGAGGTTTCAGTTAATTTCAAACTTAAAATTCTTATTTCCAGAACCGAAGACACCACTGTCAAGACACTGTCAACACGATAGTTAATCAGTTGTGCTGCAGCTGCTGCTAGTGGTGAACAGGTTCCGTCAATTCAGAATTTGTTTTCAGTTTTGTTAGAAAATAATAAAACTTTTGGCTAGTGACAAAGCCTTAGATAATAGAAAAAAAGAGACTGAATAATATGGTATGTGACAATTGAGTGCTTGACTTTCAGAGTGGTTGTAATCAGTGCTGAAAATTTGACTAATTCGTTAGTAGCGAGGTGGCGATTGCTGAAGAGCAGCTGAAAAATGTACGTTTTTGGACAACAATTTTTAATTCATCATATTTCTTGTCGGAAACCCAGTAAATTGTGTTTGTGTGAATCAAATGTATGGTTAAGTGATTTGTGAAGATGATCCTATCAAAAGATTTTGAAAATATGAATAAAAAAGTGCATTTTCGGATCATTTATGTTCAACTGATTAAAATAGGTAACACTGCTTAACTCGTTCCTTACCCTATTTGGTCTTCGACGCATTTATTTTAACCTTCCTAGTGCATTGGGGTCGTTTTCGACCCATCGGCATACTTACAAAGCTTGATACTCAGTAACGGAACGAGCTAGAGACTTGAAATTTTCTGACTTTTCCTAACTTTCGAAAACTAGCATTGTGGGGGAGTTTCAGCTTTCAGCGACATCTAGAAGAGCTACAGCAAAAAAAGTTACAAATTATGCATTGGGGTCAAAAACGACCCAAGTTTTAAAATTGCTCTCATTTATCTATTTTCAATCCGAATTTCGTTTTCTTTACCTCGTTTGAAAGGTATGGTCAAAGGCTGGCACCCAAGGTATGTTAGGGAATATTTGTTGACTAATGGCCACTTCTGCGTCGGTTCCGAAACAGCCACTACCAGGTCCGGGGGACATTTGTATACGTTGAGATAATTCTTTTTGTGGCGCATCAATCACATTGGCTTGATAAAATAAGACTAATTGAAGTACAATGGGGACATTTTGAACCCAAATGGCCACTTCACCATCGGTTCCGAAACATCCGGTACCCGGTTTTAGGGGACAATTTTGATTTTTAGGATGATTTATCTTGCAACACGTCGAATTACATCTGTTTGATAACATAAGACTATTGAAAGCATAATAATGACATTTTCAAAGCAAATGGACACGTCAGAATTGGTCCCGGAATATCCGGTACCCGGTTTTCGGGGACATTTTTGTAATTTAGGATAACTCATCTTGCGACACATCACATCACATTGGCTTGATCAAATAAGACTGATGGAAGTAACACTAGGTCATTTAGAAGCGAAATGGCTACTTTACCAAACCGATGTTCCGGAACATCCGGTACTTGATTCCGGGGGACATTTTTGGATTTCGAAATAATTCATCTTGCGGCAAATCAAATCCCATCGCATTGATAAAATAACAATATAATGGAAGAACAATGTGGCGTTAGTCGCATATAATCCGCATATAATATTTATAATGAACCATAAAACGTGGCAATTCGGGCTGATGAATTACCCTGTAATCCAAAAATGTCCCGATGGTAAACCGATGGTAAAGTGGTCATTTGGCTTCTAAATGACCTTATTTCACTTCTATCAGTCTTATTTGATCAAGCCAATGTGATTTGATGTGTCGCAAGATGAGTTATCTCAAAAATTAAAAAAGTCCCCGAAAACCGGGTACCGGATGTACCGCTGATGCTGATGTGGCCATTTACTTTCAAAATGTCTTTATTATATTTTCAATAGTCTTATGTTATCAAGCTGATGTAATTCGGCGTGTCGCAAGATAAATCATCCCAAAATTCAAAATTGTCCACTAAAACCGGGTACCGGATGTTCCGGAACCGATGGTGAAGTAACCATATGGGTCCAAAATGTCCCCATTGTACTTCAATTAGTCTTATTTTATCAAGCCAAACTGATTTGATGTGCCGCAAAATGAATTATCTCAAAGTATACAAATGTCCCCCGGACCTGGTAGTGGGTGTTTCGGAACCGACGCAGAAGTGGCCAGTAGTCCATAAATATTCCCTAACATACCTTGAGTGCCAGTTTTTGGCCATACCTTTCAAACGAGGCAAAGAAAACGAAATTTGGATTGAAAATGGATGAATGAGAGCAATTTCAAAACTTGGGTCGTTTTCGACCCCAATGCACAATATGTAACTTTTTTCTAATGCATTAGGAAGGTTAAAGCCAATCCTTCTAACCTCCGCTTTCAGTTTAGCGCAAATGGCCTCCTCCGTGACAAATTTTCTGGTTTTAATATCAAAACGCATAGCCTGCGTAGTTTGCTACATTTACTGAAAATCATACTTCTTTTTTCGATATCCGCTTGTTGAATTACCCCCTCAAGAGCGATCTTGAAAAGCATGCAGGATAAATCGTTAGCTTGTTTCGACCCTGACCGAAGAGGTTCGATCTTTTGGACTTTTACAGCCTCTCCCAGCCGAGATTTGAACACACAACATACCTCGATGCCAACTGAGAAGCAAAATTTTAACATTTGTTTGATTTTATTTCAATTCGATTTTTTTGTCAAATGAATAACACTCAATTTCAACCTGAATAACTTTTAAATGAAAATAATAATTCCCCATTTCTTGAATAAATTGCTTAAGGTTAGGTTATGTCCGATTTTTTTTTGTATAGAAACCCCCCCCCCCCGCTCTCCCCAAGAAACTTTTCTGACTACGCCCCTGTCGTCTGGTTATGGTGTTGATGGTAAATTTCTCTAATATAGTAAAATTCTGCTTAATATTCTGTGAGAACAACGAATTACATTTTTTCGAATTGATTAACCGAGAACAACTATTATGTAACAAAATCTCATCTATAATATGTGCAATTTTTTCGATATCGAACAGAAATAATGTACAAATAAAGAATAACATAAATATACTGCTTTTCCATGTGAAAAAGAATTTACCGCTTTTGTTCAAATAATTGTTGTTTGTATATTGAAAATTTTAGTATCCGATTTATACAATTTTACAATCCATTGTTTGAAAATTCATAGCTGATCTTTAAAAATCTACCGTGAGCCAGCAACGATACCCAACAACTTTAAATTCCACTCCGCAATAGTTTAGATTATTCCTTTTATTTCTAGTTATAAATTGAATCATCTTAATAAGTCTTATCCAAACATTAAATAAAAATCGTTACATACTTGGGGGTTTCTCTACGATCACAAAGTTTGAATCTCGACGTCATTTAAGGTCGCGATTCTTCAGTACCCCTAAGGATACTAAAGAAAAATTTGTTGTAATATAGCTTACCGAAATCCAACTGGTTTAAATTACGCAAGTTACATGATTTAAGCTAAGCAATGTTTGCGTAAGAACCCGTGAACAGGTCTCATAACAGTAGCGGGATAATAATCCAAGTTCGTTCGATGTAATAGTAATAATTGTAGTTTTATATGCACTATATTTATTTATGATGTAATAACTTAGTTTTGCACTGCTAAAGCTGATGATGTCTTACCATGGCTCTTACAAACAGCGCAAACTTTAGTTCACAATAACTTGAGTTTTCTAGCAGGTTGGACTTACGGCAAAGTTCACAATAAAATTTTTATCAAGAATATGAAAAATATTCAACAGAATCCGATTAACGAGGCCTAATTCTATTAAATATCTTTGAAATTCTTAGTTAAAGCTATATAGCAATCGCATAAACATATTTACTCTAATATGAGCAAACTCAAAATATCAAGTAATGCATACGTCACGTCCCGCTGCGATTGCGTATACTAACAGACAAAATGATAATCATTAGAAAGATGCACCTGAATGATAATAAAGAAACACGAATAAAAACTTTCAAAAAGTGACGAGTACGCGCATTTCGAACAAAATCTGCTAAAATACTTTTTCACATGGATTTGTTGTATAATTCTTTAACACTACCAATTATGATTGTAAAAGGTGTTGACTTTCTCGTTCAGTCCGTTGGCAAATCGATGCAACTCGCGTGATTACATTGTCGGCTAATTGAAGTGTCGGTTCTAAATTCCAGGAATTAAAATACGCGCAGCAGCGAATAGTTAGTTATCTCATAATGTTCGCTTAAATATCATCCTCTTTACCAGCTTTTTCATACACAAATGTTTTACCCAGTGTTGCACTGAAACGCAAACATGAGCTCAGGATACGCTATGTTAGCATTTTGAAGAACATAATGGCTAAGGCTATGTTTATAATCAACACCAACATTACAAGTTGCTGGCGAGAAAACCAATCCTAAAAAAATACAAGTCAGAATGATTCTTTTTAGTAAATCTCATTTACTAACCTTTACTTTTGGACTGACTAGATATAACAATGGATTAGCCTTCAAACGCTCTGATTCGTCTATCTGTCGCCGCACTTCCTCTCTCCGTGCAGAGCCAAGCATCGACACTTCTTCTCTGCTCATAGTACTAGTTGCGAAAGGTAGCTGTTGAACATCTGGTAAAGATTTCTTTCGCTGGAGGGTAACGTTAACTGGAACTGACTAAAAATCGAAAAAAGAAAGTCAATTTCTATTCATCTTCTCAACACAACATGGTTATGTATAACACAGTTGGTTAAGATGTTGTGAATAACACATTTTGACACTAAAATGATAAAGTTGCGCAAAATATATAGAGAAGGTGCACCAGTTATGGCGATAGCACCAGTTATTGCTATAGTGAAACAAAAATTGAAAATTTAACGATATAAAACATTTTCTGCTTAATAATATTAACAAAACATGTTAAAGAATGTCCAATTGATTGCTCGAAATAATTGACAATAGTTGACTATCCTGTAGTCATATTATTATCATTTTGCTAAAGCACATGCTATTTTAAAATAGTCACTCACGATACAATAATCGCAATATCTACGTATGGATTACACCAGAGGCATTACAAATGCATGTTTTATATATATATACCTTGAAATCCTTCCTTATTATACCACATTGTATATTTTATTACTATTGCCGTGACTGGTACAAAACAATGTGTTTGTGGTCATAGCAAGTGGTCCATAGCGTGCAAAGAATTCTGGCTGCACCAGTTGTTACCATAGTGAATATATAGTGTGATATTCGAACAAAAATCACTTTATGCTTGCAACGGCATATACCATTAATACAATCAAACTAATATCATGTGTGTGAGTCATCATGACTTAAGTCTTACTTGACGTAGTTTCATTTTCGTATTGTGTCTCGTTCGGTGTACACGTACCAATGTTCGAGTTACGGTCGTTGATAATAAGTAAATTCCGAAACGGTGCTGTATACAGCACTATTTTTCGTGACCTCAAACATCTCGGCATAAAAAGAGGATTTGCATACTATACAGTAAAAAGATTTGTCGAGACGGGATCTGTTGAAAACCGGAAAAAAAACCCGGAAGAAAACGAAGCGTTAGAACTGCAGAGGTAGAAAAGTTGTTCGAGAGAGCGAATTTGTCGCAGTTGTGACCGGTCCGCACGGAAAATGGCAGTTGAACTGAATATCAGTAGGGAATCTCTTCGTCGAATTTTTAAAAATGGATCTGGATATGAAAGCATTCAAAAAACCCGTATTAATTCACCTGGCGGTATGACCTAGACTTTCTACTGCAACATTAATTATTTTTTTATTTTCTCAGCAACATCTTTAATTAAGTTGATTATATTTTTAAATATCAGTTCCTTAGTGCTCAAAATCCTTATTTAACATTAAAATGCGTGTAATAATTATATTTTCTTTCCTATGGTGTGTAAATATTTGTGAACGTCATTTAATTTACTTTATCAACACATTCTTTTTCATAATATTTAAGTGATTTAAATATGTATGTAAACACAGAAAATCTGTAGACGACCTTAGCCTAAGCCTATGAAGTTTCAGAGCCACATACGAAGTTTTTTTTATGCATTGATAATATGAAAAATATGTGCAAGAGTGCGCTCAAGAGTTATCATCTTTTAAAAAGAAGAATTCTGAATAATTACGAAAATAGTTATTGCGCGAATATTTTCTCATTCTTAGTTATATTAGAACAAAAAGATTGACCATAAAATTTTTCTATGAGTGATTTAAATGGTTGACTTTAATTATGTAATACATCTGAAATGAAAACATAACTGGGTAAAGCATCTCATATATAAAAGAGGAGCGTAAAAGTTCGACCGCGCATCACTTGAGAACGGAGCGTCCGATTTGCACCATCTTTTTTTTTATTGCGTTCATTTTCTCCACCGCTATGTTTTTACGGCGAAAAAACCGAAAAATTTACTTGAAAGATTAGAAAACTCAAAAAATTGGTTTTCCATATAAAATCCTCAGCGAATTGCAAACGCCATGACAGTGTTTGCTGCGACCATCGTTTGATTTTTAGCAGCGCCGTTACCGTGTTCGTCGTCTGGTAAATAGACACGTGGTTGCCTTCATTGCAATCGCCACATGTAACAATGCTATTAACAATTTTTGTGCTCTTGCAATTTCTGAAAATAACATCATTAAGTTACAACTTATTGATAAACCTAAGCACAAGTTTAAAACGTCAATAAAAAAATTCGCTCATTTGATTAATTCGTGTATTCATTTATCGAATTTATGAAACAAACACAAAACTGTTATATGCCTTTTTACAACGTATGCTTATCCAGAAGATCCAAATGGTTTAACCTTCCTAATGCATTAGAAAAAAGTTACATATTATGCATTAAGGGTCGAAAACGACCCAAGTTTTGAAATTGCTCTCATTCATCCATTTTCAATCCGAATTTCGTTTTCTTTACCTCGTTTGAAAGCTATGGCCAAAAACTAGCACCCAAGGTATGTTGGGGAATATTTGTTGACTGATGGCCACTTCTGCGTCGGTTCCGGAACACCCACTACCAGGTCCCGGGGAACATTTTTATATTTTGAGATAATTCATTTTGCGGCACATCAAATCACATTGGCTTGATAAAATAAGACTAGTGGAAGTACAATGGGGACATTTTGGACCCGAATGGCCACTTCCCCATCGGTTACGGAACATCCGGTACCTGGTTTTTGAGTCCATTTTTGAATTTTAGGATGATTTATCTTGCGACACGTCAAATTACATCAGCTTGATAACGTAAGACTATTGAAAGTATAATAAAGACATTTTGAAGGCAAATGGCTACATCAGCATTGGTCCCGGGACATCCGGTACCCGGGTTTTGGGGCCATTTTTGTATTTTAGGATAACCCATCTTGCGACACATCAAATCACATCGGCTTGATTAAATAAGACTGATGAAAATAAAATAAGGTCATTTGGAAGCCAAATGGCCATTTTACCATCGGTTCCGCAACATCCGGTACCTGGTTCGCGGGATATTTTTGGATTATGAAATAATTCATCTTGCGGCACATCAAATCACAACGCCTTGATCAAATAAAACAGTTACAAGAGCTATGGGGACCATTTGAAGACAAATGGCCATTTCATCATCGGTTCCGGAACATCGGGTGCACGGTTTGAGAACATTTTTGGATAGGATAATTCATCATGCGCCACATCAAATCACATTGGCTTGATGAAATAACACTAATGGAAGTACAATGGAAAAATTTTGGAGCCAAAATTACCATTTCACCATCGGTTCCGGACTATCCGGTATCCGGGTTTCGGGGACATTTTTGAATTACAGGGTAATTCATCTGCCCCGAGTTACCCCGTTTTACGGTTCATTACAAATACCGGGTACCGGATTATATGTGACTGACGCCCCATTATACTTCCATTGTTGTTATTTTATCAACGCGATGTGATTTGAGGTGCCGCATGGTGAATTATCTCAAAAGCCAAAAATGTCCCCCGAAACTGGTACCGGATGACCCAGTACCGATGGTAAAGTGGCCATTTGGCTTCTAAATGACATTGTTTTACTTCCATCAGTCTTATTTTATCAAGCCGATGTGAGTTGATATGTCGCATTATGAGTTATCCTAAAAAACAAAAATGTCCCCAAAAACCGGGTATCGGATGTTCCAGGACCGATGCTGATGTGGCCATTTGCCTTCAACATGTGTTTATTATACTTTCCATAGTCTTATGTTATCAATGAGATGAAATTTGACGTGCCGCAATAGAAATCATCCTAAAATTCAAAAATGGACTCAAAAACCAGGTACCGGATGTTCCGTAACCGATGGGGAAGTGGCCATTCGGGTCCAAAATGTCCCCATTGTACTTCCACTAGTCTTATTTTATCAAGCCAATGTGATTTGATGTGCCGCAAAATGAATTATCTCAAAATATAAAAATGTTCCCCGGGACCTGGTAGTGCATGTTCCGGAACCGACGCAGAAGTGGCCATCAGTCAACAAATATTCCCCAACATACCTTGGGTGCTAGTTTTTGGCCATATCTTTCAAACGAGGTAAAGAAAACGAAATTCGGATTGAAAATGGATGAATGAGAGCAATTTCAAAACTTGGGTCGTTTTCGACCCTTAATGCATAATATGTAACTTTTTTTGCTGTGGCTCTCCTAGATGTCGCTGAAAGCTGAAACTCCCCCACAATGCTAATTTTCCAAAGTTAGGAAAAGTCAGAAAATTTCAAGTCTCTAGCTCGTACCGTTACTGAGTATCAAGCTTTGTAAGTATGCCGATGGGTCGAAAACGACCCCAATGCACTAGGAAGGTTAAGCACTAAATTGACTAAATTGCCAGTTCCCGATCATCAAATAAAGAATACATTCCACATATGTAGTAAAATAGAGTTTCCAGCATTTCAGCAACAAACCTATCATGACAGTACCTTCACGTAAATGTAAATGAAAATTTTACTACAGTTCATAACTAATTGCCCGTTTTATTTCGTATTGCACCCCTTAAAAGTGTACAAAATCTCACAAAATTACGCTTCTGTGTTAAATTATTTTAGCGCGTGGAATAACAAAGGAACAAAGAGAGCAAAAATGGATTTAAAGCAAATGTGTATGTACTTTTATTAGCATTTTCACATATTTGACGAGACGGTTAGAAATAAAATTAACAATTCAATTCATTTTGTGGAATAATGAAGCTATCTTGATCAGTAAATTATTACTAAAGCAGTTTGTAAATTACAGCTTTACAGATTCGGCAATGCAATTATTCCGGCTAATTCTTACCCATCAATTTACAAATCTATTAAAACAAAAATCATATGCCTATTGATATCGAATACATATCAGAATATTGAATTGAATTTTAAATTATCAAGGAATCCCAAATGAACCAGTGATTGTAATGAAGGAAATATGCTTGAGTGTCCAAAAATTGTTGGTTAACTTAAGAACCAGCATACAGAATAACAAGATGATAATGGGACGAATTCCTAAAGTAAAAAAAGGTTTGAGAGCATTAAATGGAACAATGATATATTTCAGCATCAATTAAAATATAGTTGGTGGTACATTGCTAAACATTGCCTATAATTAGAAAATCAACTGCAGCAGACGCAATTTGGCGCTGTTTAAGCCGTCGAATTCACTTTTACAAAAAATAAGTTAACAATCAGTAGGGTTTATAAGACAAGACACGACGTAACTTCTACCAACACAACCGTTGGGTATTGGGAACTGACAAACCAACTTTTACACCGACATGTTTCCAACGTGTAGATGATAATAATTTTGAGATTTTGTCAAATTTTCATTTTTTGCTAATAGCTTAATACGGTTGTTAGATATACACGCTCTCTGAAAATCCGGTGTTTATCGACTACATGAAACGTTGGAATCCTAAAAAAATTACGAAATTCTACCGTTAGTACACTCCTTTTTCTTAAAACCAGCAGCTCTCGCAGTTCGTCTGAATTTTATAATCTGAAATATTCAGTCTAATTTGTGGCAGTACGAAGTTTGCCGGGTCCTCTAGTTAGATATAAAAAACGAAACAGATAAATTGGGACTTCTTCAGATAATTATTTTTGCATGAAAATCAAAACTTGAGCTTCTTTTGTATGCAAAAGCAAAGCAAAGCCTAGGTGCTACATTCCGTTATCGAAACTTGACCTTCTGTTTTTATACGACAGACTTCGTAGCCAGCTGTTAGAGTACAGGACAATTGCAGGGCCAGTTGATACGATCCTACTGACTCTTACAGCCTCTCCCAGTCGGGATTCGAACATATGACCACTGGATTATTAGGCCAGCATCATGCCTCGAGGCCAACTGGGAGGCTTTTGTATGTATTTTCGTGAAAAAATAGTCATTAGCTTGATCACATCGTTTTTACTATGTTGCCCGTTGGAGGGTTAAGAAAACGAGATGAAATAAAAGAAATAGTGCAAAACCAGCACCATAAGCATGCTTGAGGTTGAAAAATATAATCGGTTTTCAGCGCTTGTCTTTTTCGATAGTTGGTCCCGTATGCGCAAAATTTGTTTGAAATTTGTCCAAACTCGTATTTTGACAAAAACTTTAAAAATAATTTGCAATGGCCTAATTGTAACCGAAAAATGTGAGTCCGAACGAAAGCGTTCATTAAGCCTAAACAAATTTTAAAAGTTGCTTTTACGAAATAAGAGTAGTAAAGTAGCAACTAAAGTAACCTGATAGATGATTTTGTAGTCAATAAGTCTTCGTACACCTTTTCCCAAAATTTAACGAGCCCGAATCTGTTCTGTCTGTTCAGAAGACTGCGGATACATTTCATTGGCCAGTGTTTGCGAAAATGTTTAATCTTTGTATCAGTTCTTTGAGTTCTTATGTTGCATAATATAGCTCTAAGACAGTGATGCCCAGGCATATGCATGGTGCGGGCCAAATCAGATCACCCATGAATGCCGCGGGCCGCAATAATCTCTAGCCATTCCTGTGCATAACAAAATGCAAAATAGGTGACAACAAAAACCATTTTCTAGGAATCACCATGATATTTAAACCGCAAATCATTCAGATTCACAACATGCGCGAGGCATAACGATTAAACTGAGGGACTCCTATGTCATCAAAAAATTTCTCCTAAGTCCACCATCTTTCAAATCAGTCCGCGAGCCGCACGAATCGTCTCAAAGGGCCACCTGCGGCCCACGGGCCGCAGTTTGGCCATCACTCCTCTAAGATGTTGTACATAAAAGTAAAGAAACTGACTAAAGAAATGACAAGTAACTCATTAACGGTTCGTCGGAACCAAGTGGGCATGAATCTCGATATAAACTTCTAAATTTTTTGCTCGAAACTTGCGGAGTATCAGTCGACGAACGCGGCGGAAAATATTAACTGCAAGCCAACGGCAACAAATAACATCATATCATCACGAAATCGATCCGTGCTGCCTAACGAAAACATTAAGCAATCAAAGCGTACAGTTCATAAAATCGCCTAAATGTTGAGGTCGGAAAAATATTGTTAGAACTTTTTCGACTAACTTTGAACAGAGTCACGCACAACAATCATCGATGAGCAAACTAGATTTAATGATAACAGGTGGCCGTGATTGACTGAGATCCGATGTCATTTCTTTAGTCAGTTTCTTTACATAAAAGAGTCTTAGCCGGAAACTGAAACAAATAGTTTTTATACTTGCATGGGATTTAATTTAACTGAATAAAAACATTATCTCCACTATGCTGATTCTATAGGTGAACGTGAATTCAAACGGACTAGTGACGAATATCGCCAGCTCAACGCTTCCCTGTACAAGTCTTATGTTCTCCGTGTACAAACTGACCTGCGAAGGAACCCAAAAGGTTTTTGGAGTTTTGTCAACTCGAAACGCAAAAGTGCTTCTATTCCTGCTAATGTTTATCTTGACGGCTCAGAGGCGCGTTCCGTCATGGACTCTTGTGAAATGTTCGCATCTTTCTTCTCCTCTGTGTTCGCCAATACGTTCGCTACTGATGCTGAAGCTGAATCGGCTGCGGTAAACGTTCCAGAAGGACTAGTTGACCTCGACACCTTTGAAATAACCCCAATAATGGTTGTTGAAGCAGCACGCAAGTTGAAGCGATCCTTCTCCGCGGGGCCCGATGGAATTCCTGCTGCTATTTTTTGCCGCTGTGCATCTGAATTATCTACGCCACTGTGTCGCATTTTCAACAAATCCTTTACGCAAGGCAAATTTCCTGGTATCTGGAAACAATCGTTCATGTTCCCTGTCCATAAGAGTGGTGATCGCCGAAATGTACGGAACTACAGAGGTATCACAAGCTTGTCTGCTGGCTCCAAGCTTTTCGAAATTATCGTAAGCAGCGAAATTCTCAATCGTACGAAGAACTATATATCCTTCTACCAGCACGGGTTTATGCCTTGGCGATCGGTCTCAACTAACCTACTCGATTTTGCTTCCACGTGCATTGTGCTACTCGAGGAAAAAGCACAAGTGGACGCAGTATACACTGACCTGAAAGCTGCATTTGACCGTATCGACCACCGTACCCTTCTACGAAAACTTCAGCGACTGGGGGCCTCACAGCGGCTATTGTCGTGGATTAGTTCATATTTGAGCGACAGAGTCTTACAAGTTAAACTAGAATCTGCCGTTTCGTGTGTGTTCACCAATGCATCTGGTGTCCCCCAAGGAAGCAACATGGGACCTTTGCTCTTCATTCTATTTTTCAACGACGTGACTACACTGCTTGAAGCCGGATGCGCACTTATTTACGCTGACGACCTTAAATTGCGTCTTCCCGTGCGTTCCATCGACGATTGTCTCCGGCTGCAAGAATTACTAGACGTCTTCGTGAACTGGTGCAAGTTAAACTACTTGATTGTAAGCACAGGAAAATGTGATCACATTTCACCGCATCCAGAGTCCAATTATCTTCGACTATAACATAGACGGGAGTACTCTCCGGAGGGTGGATCACGTTAGCGACCTCGGCATCGTACTCGACTCCAAACTTACGTTTAACCTTCACTATTCTGCTATTATTTCGAAAGCATCTCGACAGCTTGGGTTTATTGCCAAAATTGGGAGAGATTTCAAGGATCCTCACTGCCTAAAATCGTTGTACTGTGCGTTAGTCCGTCCTGTGCTTGAAAATGCAAGTATGATCTGGCAGCCCTATCAGCTCACCTGGATTTTAAGAATCGAGCGCATTCAAAGAAGATTCATCCGTATGGCCCTAAGGGATTTGCCTTGGAGAGATCCTGATAATCTTCCGCCGTATCAAGAACGATGTCGCCTGCTAGACTTTAAGGTACCATTACACTGTTTGCATAAGAACCAAACATTTGATAAAATTGATCAAATTTATTTGATGTCAGTGTAATGGCTCAGCAAATTTTTGATCAAACACAGTTTGCCTTAAGTTTGCCGAAGTAAATTTTATATTGTTTGCCACACAGTGTGATGGGCTGTGAGTCACAGCCTGTGACCAACATCATCAAACCATGTTTGTACTCGTGACGCTTCACTTTGCCACTTAATTTGACAGTAGATTTGCTACCAAATTTGACAAGGGATTTAGCGAGAGTTGATCAGTGTACCCAGATAATTTTCGAGTTATATCGCAATTAAGTTTATTTGAGAATAATTTGGAAATGCAGCAAGATAAAAGGTTGGCTGTTTACGACATAGTTGTTCGGCTACAAAAGACGCGTTTAGTAATAAATAAAAAAAATTGGAATTGTGTTGCTAGATGGCACAGGCGGTCAAATTAAATTATTTCGGTAATATCTCACGAGAGTGATAAGATAGAAGCTTGTTGTTTTCGATTGAATTGTTCAGCTGGACAAGACTTGCTGGTAATGAATAAAACAGCCCGAAATTTTCTCGCTAGATGGCGCAGACGGTCAAATCAAATTAATTCTGTGATATCTCTGGAGTATGATAAAATATTGAGTTGCTGTTTTCGACATAGTTGTTGAACTGGATAAGATGCTTTTGGTAATAGACAAAAGTTAAGAATTTTCTCGGCAGGTGGCACAGGTAATCAAATCAAATTATTTTTATTGATATTTCGGGACTGTGTGGAATAATCACGAGTGCCCTAACGAATTGCTTTTATACTATGGATTTCTGAATGAAGATATTAGGCCGTATGAATAAAAGAGTTAGAGCAAATGCTCCCATACGATTTAAACGGGAAAAGCAAAGCAAACTGTTTTATTCATACGACCTATTGTCTGAGGACCGGAAATGCAACAAAAGCACAACTTACAAAAAATCGATGTTATCGATATTAACTGCATATGCGTTATAAACGAATAAAGCGCATGGTTACGTTTTATTTCAATAATACGCATATTCGCAGTGAGTCAGGTAAAACACTAGCGTCTTTTTTACGAGTAGAGAAATCTGCTGAGCACCTGAGAAGATACGGCAGTATCAGATACCTGAGAAGACTCAGGGTGTGGGGTTAGGTATCCCGACCCCCCAAATGGGGCGTGAGGATCCCGACCCACTAAAACCCTACTCGAGTCTCCAGTGTCAATCCTCCCTGGCACCACCTTATCAGTATCACTTCAAGGAGGGGCTATTGTACTTAACGTATTCTCTTAGATAATTACTGGACCATGGTAATTAGGTTGTTTATTCGCCGTTGATCGGCTCTCCAGCGGTTTTGTAGCTCAAGTACAATCTGGACAGCAGCCGCATTGACCGCTCTCTAGACGTCCGAGCTAAGTTATGCCAAGTAGTGTCCTGTCCGCTCACTACCATCACTCCGCCAAAAATAGTCCGCAACACCTTTCGTTCAAAAACGGCAAGTGCACGTATGTCTTCCGTAAATAAAGTTACTGTCTCAAGTCCGTAGAGGACTACCGGTCTGATTAGCGTTTTGTACATCGTCAGCTTTGTGCGGCGGCGTATGCTCCTTGATCGAAACGTCTTGCGAAGGGAAAAGTAGCCTCGATTTCCAGCTTGAATGTGTCGTTGGATCTCCTTACTCGTCAATAGTCACTGTCCGTGGGAGGCAAACGTTATTTTCTCGGGAGCCTCTTCCTACCATATATTTGCTTTTCAACGCATTAATTTGTAACCCCATCCTCCTAGCCTCCGTTTTTAGTCTGGCGTAGGTTATCTCCGCCGTCCCACGGTTTCTAGTAATGCTGTCAAGGTCGTCTGCAAAGGCTAGGAGTTGGCTACTCTTACTGAAGATCGTTCCCCTCGTTTCGATGCCCGCTCGCCGGATCACACCTTCAATAGCGATATTGAATAACATACAGGATAGTCCATCCTCTTGCCGTAACCCTCTGCGCGATTCGAACGGGCTTGAGAGTGTCCCCGAAACGCGCACGTAGCACATCACATCGTTCCAGAGAAGCTTTGATCAGCCGCGTCAGTTTGTCCGGAAACCCGTATTCGTGTATTATCTGCCATAGCTGTCCGCGTTCAATGGTATCGTATGCTGCTCTGAAATCTACGAAAACGTTGTACTCTCGACATTTCTGAAGGATTTGTCGGAGAGAAAAAAATTGATCTGTAGTAGCACGGGCCCCCATAAAGCCTGCCTGATACTGCCCTACGAATTCTCTTGAGAGCACCTTGTAGGCGGCGTTGACCAGCGTAATGCCGCGGTAGTTATAGCAGTCTAGCCGGTCGCCCTTTTTGTAGATGGGACAGACTACGCCTTCCATCCACTCCTCCGGTAGTTTCTCTTCTTCCCAAATTCTTGAAATCAGCCAGTGAAGTGCCGTTACTAGCGGTTCTTGGTCATTTTTGAAGAGTTCTGCCGGGAGTCGGTCCTTTCCGGCGGCTCTATTATTCTTCAGCAGACCGATGTCTCGTCGGATCTCTTCGAGATCGGGAGCCAGTACACTGTTGTCGTTTGTAGGTACTCCGAGGTTAGCTTCCATTGCGTCTCCTGCTACTATACTGCCATTGAGGTGTTCATCCAAGAACTGCTTCCACCTGTCGACCACCTCGCGCTCGTTTGTGATTAAATCCCCTCCCTCGTCCCTACACATGTCAGGATTTGGTGTGTGGCCTTACGAGTTTGGTTCACTTTCTCGTTAAACTTGTCTCGTTAAAGCTGTCGTACGTTGCCTCCAGCTGCGCATAGAACCCTTCCTTCTCGTCGTCGGGTCTACCTTCGTGTGGGCAATGCGCGTGCATGATGGTGTAGTTGAAGAAACGGCCTTTTATCCTCAACACGCACATCCTCTCATTGATCGCTTTCCAGTCCATTACGCGATCCTGCATTTTGCCCAACACTACGAAACCCGTTCCCAGCTCGTTGGTCGCTCCACCACTCTGGAAAAATCGGGCTCTGCCGCCACGGATCCTCCACACCTTCTCGTCTTTGCGACAGATCACCTGCAGTGCCACGATGCCAAACTTTCGGGGTTCCAGCTGATCGAGCAGCACCCTGTCGCCACCAACGAAATTTAGCGATCTGCAGTTCCATGTACCAAGTCTCCATTCCATGTCCTTTTTTCGTCGCCTTGGCCCATGCCGAATATTCCGAGAAAATATTTCTTGACTCTTGTTGTAAGTTTTTTTTGGTTTAGATAGGTAGCCGTACTACTGTGTTACCTGACTCACTGCGCATAGCGTTGTATTCGCGGTATCGTGTTGGTTCGAAAGGTTTCGAAAAATATCGCCCTTGTATCGAAAATATCGTTGATTTTGATCACTAAAAATAACGTACTTAAACGTTATATTGCAAGTGCTAGTAGTACGCAATAATTGTATTGTGAAACTGAATTGTTATTTATGCAACTTTTTGCAAGTTAAATGCAATAACAAAAGCACAACTTATAAAAAATCGGTTGTTATCGATATTAGCTGCATATGCGTTATAAACGAATAAAACACATGATGACGTTTTATTTCAATAACACGCATATTCGCAGTGAGTCAGGTAAAACAGTAGGGACCACAATGGGGTCTGTTTTACGCGTTATCCAACCATTTACCAACCTGACAAGGCCTGCGCAGTATAATTTCTCCATCTATTTCGGTCCATGGCAGCTGCTCTTCAGTTCCGCGGCCACCCAGTGCTCGCTAGATCGCGCTCCACCTGACCTTGCCACCTTGCTCGCGATGCCCCTCTTCGTCTTGTTCCTACCGCATTCGATGCTAAGACCATTTTTGCAGGATACTTGTCCGGCATTCTAGCAACATGTCCTACCCAACGTATCAGCTTTAGCTTTAACCACTTTCTGAATACTGGGTTCGCCGAAGAGACGCGCGGTAGATTCTCATCCTCCCAAATCTTGGAAATAACCCAGGGTAGAGTCGCTGCCAGCGTTTCTCGGCCATATTTATGAAGCTCTTCCGGTAGACGATCTTTACCAGCGGCTTTCTTGGTCTACAGCAACCCGATTTCTCGTTTGACTTCTTGAAGATCAGGTGCTGGGGCAATACTATCTTCTATTGGCACTCCCAGGTTAACTTCCATTCAGCCTCCTTCTGCACCTTTGCCATTGAGGAGTTCATTGAAAAACTGGTTCCGCCTGTCTACCACCTCGCGCTCGTATTGTTTACACTATATTTTTATCGCGGTCAGTTTTTAGCAAACTGGAAAAATAGCGTCACCCGAAAAACGCCGCGGATTTATTTTGCGCAAGCACCTGGAAAATTCTCAACTCTCTCATCATGGATGATGGGACTAACGTCAAGGCGGATTTCCGGCAGCTTCCTGGGCTACTGTACACCGCTTAGCACAAGCTTTATGTTCCGAAGGATGCAAAAACTTTTAAAGTTTGCCAAGAAATATATGATTCGGCAAGCGATCTGCTCATGTGGCAAACAGAATGCGCCGTTTGTGACTACCGGGACTGTAAACGGGCAGATGTACTTCAAGGAGTGTCTACAGAAGCGTCTGCTTCCTCTGTTAAAGCAACTCGAGGGTCCTTCGATCTTCTGGCCGGATTATCTTCGTGCCACTATTCAAAAGATGTCCTGGAGTGGTACGAAGTTAAGGGGGTTACTTTCGTACCCAAGGACATGGACATGGAGTTACCTATTTATTACCTAAATCCTATTATTTTTTCATGTCGCACGCATATTTTTGATTTTGTGAAATTACCCTCTAAAGCAGCTACTTTCCACAAAGACGTAGTCCTACGTCAAAAAAAAGAAATGAAATGTCACGCCAAAGCTACGTTTGTTTGTGTTTCTTTGCAGTGCTCAAAATCAAGCATCTGCAAATCTAGCCAAATAAAGGATACATGGCATCATATTTGCAGTTTTCCTTCCTTTGACATTGTCCGACAAACAGTGTAATGACCCAAAAAAATAAGTTTGATTCTATTTGGCCTATATTTGCTTCGTAACGCTTAAGTGACGCTTCGATGCAAACATTTGCCAAACACCCTTGACAAACATAGCGCACAGTGTAATGGGTGCTACAAATAGGTTTGACAAACTCACTTATTCGGCCAAATTTTTCTCATGCAAATATTTGCAGCTTCAACAAACAGTGTAATGGTACCTTTAGACGCTTTGGAACGGCGTCGCAAAGTTCAACAGGCAACGCTAGTGGCAAAAATACCGACCTTACTGACTAAACTAAACTTTCGTGCATCGCAAAGCCATTACGTACCACGGCGCTATTGCATACCGAGTTTCATCGAACCACGTTTGGGTACCATGAACCAATGGCTGCATGTATCCGGACATTCACGCAGGCTGAAGGACTGTTCGAGTTTGGTGAATCTACCGGAAAATTTGTGCAACAATTGAAGAGAACTGACTGGATATAATATTAATTTGTTGATTTGTGCTATATGTTTCATTAAGACTTAGTCAGATGAATATAATTTATAATAAATAAATAAATAAATAAAATGGCTCTTTTGTGTAAGTGGTTCTGAACCGTCCATTGTCTGCCGCGAACCGATTCAAATGGTCGGTGTTAAGATGAAATTAGTCGTCATCGATTCTGCCAATTTCAAAAGCGGTTTTTGACGTAGGACTACGTCTTACGGCAAGTTTCGAGATGGGGTGTCATTCCAAAAAATCGAAAAATGCGAGCGTCACGAAAAATGAAAGGTTTTGAGCGCTACTAGTTCAGCGGTTTTCCGATCAATTTTCAATATTCTTACACCAATCGATCGGAAAATCTTCTAAGAATTGACCCAAATGAAGAAAAGTATGGATTCTTGATGTTGAACTATTGCAAACTTGAAAATAATGAACCTATGTTTTACCAGAATTCTCGCTTCGTGATTGGTTGGAAGATCCTTTACGATGATCTAAACCTATACCAATATGATATCTGTGCTTGGGAAGTAAACCAAAACAAGTGACGGTTCCCTCGTTTCAACAAGATTTCTTAACACCGCGGTTCAACCTAGACCATTTTGATGTCCTTGCTTGGGAAGTACGCCAGTGAAACTAACAAAGCCCCCTCGTGCCAACAAATTTCTTACGAACGCGATTAAACCTAGTCCAATTTGATGTCTGTGTTAGGGAAGTGTGCCAGAAAAAATGACACAAGTTCGTTGTCCCAGCAGATCGCAAATTCTTTACTACGAGACGATTAAAACTCGGCGAACTTGATATCTGTGTTGGAAAATTGAGCTACAGCTGTAGTGTTCGGTATAATACGACTCTGTATGAATACGCATGCTTGCCATTTCATTAGAAGTGTAGTGGAAAGATGTACTATTGATAAAATAGGATTGAATTGGTAAAATCTCTTCAACGTGGAAACCATGGATAATAAAAACAATCTTTAATTTCAGTAAGGTAGCAGGAAAGCAATAGTTTGTGTTCTTGATTTTGTTAAATTGTTTTCAAATGCACAATCTTTTGAGAATTAAACGTATGCAATGTTACTACTTTGATAAATGTTACGTACAACGCATGTAGCATGTATATATGTTGCATATAGCATGTATACATGAAGAATCGAATGATTACAAGCATGAATACATGCCACTATCACTACAAAGAGACTTACGTAGTCCTGCGTATATAGGTACGTATGCGGTCGTGTCTTGTACACAACCCCTCTGATTTTTGGTTTAAAAAAAATTCTGTTCATGAAAATATATTCGCTGTGATCAGATCGGCAATAAAAATGCAGTATTCATATTTTTATAAACAGAATCCCGCTTTTGGACTCAAAAACTGCTTCCGAAATTGGGCTCTCCGACGAAAAGTTAATGACTGCTAATTTCCAGTTAAGTCAGACAGAAGACAAGAGTGACAAAATTGTGACTTCAAGAAAAACGCATTCATAGTTTGCTTCGTACGAAATCACCTTATAACTCTGGCTGTTTGCAACATTCATGTAGTCTGATTAGAATAAAATGTTGCTTAGAAAATTCTTGTTCGTTTGCTTATTGACAGCTCATTTTTTTAAATTTTGCAGCTTGGTGCGATCCGATTTAACACCGACCATATGATATCGCGACAAGCAATCGAGTTGAGCAGGTGAGTCGAGCAGTCGAATCAAGCAATCGAGTTAAGCAGTTAGGTCGAGCAGTTGAATCGAATAGTCGAGTCGAGTAGTCAAATCTAGCAGTCTAATCGAGCAGTTAAAGCAAGTTGTTCAGTCAAGCAGTCCAGTCGAGCAGTTGAGTTTAGCAGTTGAATCGAGCAGTCGTGTCGGGCAGTTAAATTGAGCAGTTGAACCGAGCAGTACAGTTGAACAGTTTAATCGAGTAGTAGAGTCGAGTAATGGAATCGGGTAGTCTAGTCGAGCAGTCGAATCAAACATTTTAGTCAAGTAGTCTAGTTGAGCAGTTGAGTCAAGTAGTCTAGTAGAGCAGTTGAATCGAGCAATTGAGTCTAGTAGTCCAGTCGAGCAGTCGAATGGTACAGTTAAGTCGAGCAGTTGAATCAAGCTGTTCAGTCGTAAATTGAGTCGAGCTGTCAGGTCGAGCAGTTAAATCAAGTGGTCTAGTCGAATCGTTGCAGTTTAATCGAGCAATCGGGTTGAGCAGTTGCGTCGAGCAGCCGAATCGAATAGCCCAATCGAGTAGTTGAGTCAAACAGTCGAGTAGTTTAGTCGAGCAGTTGAGTCGAGCTGTCGAATCGAGTCGAGAAGTTGAGTCGAGTAGTCCAGTCGAACAGTGGGATCAAGCAGTTGAATCGAGCAGTTGAATCGAGCAGTTGAGTCGAGCAGTCGAATTGAACAGTTAAGTCAAGTAGTTGAGTCGAGCAGTCGGGTCGAGTATCTACGTCAAACAGATGAGTCGAGCAGTTGAATCAAGATGTCCAGTAAAGCAGTTGAGTTGAGCAGTTGAATCGAGCAGATGAGTCGAACAGTTCAATCGAGCGGTTGAGTCGAGTAGTTTAATCGAGTAGTCTAGTCGAGAAGTTGAATCGAGCTAATCAGTTGAGCAGTCGAATTGAACAGTCCAGTCAAGCAGTTCAATTGACCAGTTCAGTCGAGCAGTCAAATCGGGCTGTTGAATCAAGCTGTCCAGTCAAGCAGTCCATTCGAGCAGTCGAATCGAACGGTCCAGTCGGGCAGTTCAATCGTGCCGTTAGTCGAGCAGTTGGGTCGAGTAGTAAGCCGAGTAATTGGGTCGAGTAGTAAGTCGGGAAGTCGGGTCGAGTAGTCCACTCGAGCAGTAAAATCGAGCTGTTCAGTCAAACAGTCAAGTTGATCTGTCCAATCAAGCAGTTGAGTTGAGCAGTCAAATCGAACAGTTCAGTCGAGCAGTTCAGTTGAGCAATCATCCGAGCAGTCTAATCGACCAGTCCAGTCGAGCAGTCTAGTCAACCAGTTGAGCAATCGAGCAGTCAAGCAGTGAGGTGACTGAGAATAGTACTCATTGCTACGAAAACATGACGTCCTGCCCGGGGCCTGTTTTTAATTACCGATAAGCCTCTTACGATGCCCTGTAAGAGACCTGGTTTTGGCTACAGACAAGCCTCTTATATAAATAGATATCTATCAAAGATAGATAGATAAACTATTATCGAACGCGTGTATAAATACGACAATAGTCTCTTTGGTTCAGTAAGACTGCAGCCACCGCTGCTGACCATTCCGTTGGTGGTGAATGGACGATCACGAACATTGGTGCCGTGACCAGCATTTCCAGCATAAGCATAAATTTTACATGATAAGAGATTATAAGATTTAACCAATCGTAGTCGACAGAGAAATTGTTCTAGTTTTTCTGATATATTTTTAAATTCGCAGTAGCTAGAGGACACCGGAAATGTGTCGGATTATTCGGAATTATGTCAAAACTCATTCAAAAGCTTTTCGATTTTTCAAATATTTTTCATCGTTTGTATTTTTTTCTAGCACTGAAGTTCATACACATTGATATTTTTTTCAGTAATTAATATCTATTTCCAATTGCCTATTGCAAAAAATGTAAATTTCTTAATATTTTTTTGAAACGATGGTTTTTACAATTGATGGAGGGACGCTAGGGGAAAGTAATGAAAATTTTTTGGGAAAGGAGGGGAAAGAGTGGAAAGGAAGGGGGGAATAATAGGTAGCTACGCTTAACAAGTTGTCGTTGTGACTCCTATCTTTTGTCCAATGCTGGAAGGTGCATGGGTCGAACCAAGCTATAATCAGAGATTATTACCGGATTTGTACCCACAACACCTGCCAGGGCGGAATTACCAGTGAAAACACAGGAACGGGGCCTTCCCCCGAAAACCCACGCTGAGAACCGCGGCTAGCACGCTGGCAGACGAACAGCGTTCACATGCAGTACCTTGTAAGTCGCAAGGGCCTGCATAGTGTCGTCGTGCCGCCAGTAAACACAAAGTTAGATTAAACTTCTCGGTCGGTGGTCTCTACAGAAGGTGGAGGAAGAGGCACAATTTGTGTTTAAAAATAGCCCAACCCATGTCGCTACGTTAATAAGGAGGTTTGTGCAGATCCTTTGCCCCTTTGACCCTTGTGTCCTTTTGTCCAGCGCCTCTGTGGTTCATAGGTACACGGGTACCTACGAGCCACATGCCCTGGCGGGTGTTGTGGGTTTAAATCCGGTTATAATCTCAGATTATAGCTTGGTTCGACCCATGCACCTTCCAGCATTGGACAAAAGATAGGAGTCACAACGGCAACTTGTTAAGCGTAGCTACCTATTACCCCTCCCCTTCCTTTCCACTCTTCCCCTCCATTCTCAAAAAAATCCTTCTTCATTACTTTCCCTTACCGTCCCTTCATCAATTGTGGAACCATCGTTTCAAAAAAATATTGATTTAAAAACTAAATTTGTACTTTTTTTCTCAATGAGTACAATGTGATTTCAAAATTTCAATTTCGTCGTATTCCTCAGATTTTTTTACATAATAATCGCTCAAAACTACGAGGCGTTCTATGCCGATCCAGAGTTATAGCGATTTGAAGAAAGAAACTAGCGATTTTTCATAAATACAAGTATACCTCCATAGTACGTACCCTCGATAATACGTACCCTCCATAATACGTACATTTGGCTCGATAGCACGTATATTTTCCAACAATGATTTTTTTTTTATTTATATAAAGCAGAAACTTTTTCATGAATATTTATGAGTCAATACATGCAAATACGTATTCAATAATTATAAATTTTTGAATAATATCAATAATTTCTATTATGTAAAAACCATTATTTTAAAAACAGTTTTTAAATAGTAAATTAATCAAATATACGTTCTAAATAACAGTTATTTTAACATTCCGGACAGAGTCATTGCACATATCGGCACTAGATATTGCAGATTTTTGCTCAGAGAATTCACCTTTTCTGCGATTCGCAATCTTCCCAACTGCGACGGGGGGATCAGCAAGCAATGTTATATTCGTTCGCTTGCAGATGCTGGTGTTCGTCAAATACGTGTAATACGATTACTAACCATAAAAGCATAACTGTCCCATATGGAAAAAAGTGAAGTGTGGAAAAATGAAAGAAAAAATGAAGTGTGGAAAGTGAAGAAAAAATGAAATGCAAGCAACTGACTAATTTATAAATATATCTGTTGTGGGTCATTATTAACGAATTATTTTACTTTCTTCGGAGGAAAAGTCACGTTAAACTAGTAATCCACTATCCACATTAATTTTGTTGTAAAGTTAAACACAAATGCATTTTTTTCAAAATTTCGAAGATTGGACAGTTATGCTCTTATTTACAAGCGCAAGTTGCTAAATAAAAGCATGTCTGTCCCATACATTCTTTTTAAATTTTTACACAGTACATGACGGAAGATAGTTCCTATGCCAATGTATGCACAACCGGAACGCTCCTATAATATTTCAGGATTTTAAAATCGTGATTAAAGAAGCCAAGAAAGACATCGCGGTTTTGGACATAGCGTCATCGGTCTGGATTCGAAGTATATAATTTATAAATTACAATATCTCAAAGGCATTCGAAAGATTATATAGAAAAAAGGGTAGCTTCGCTGTTAAATACTGCAGAAAACTTGATGAAGTATGAACTTTGAAATCTTTGCCGATTAAGAAAAAATCGTGGCCGAGCTTTGATATAAACTTAGAAACAAATATTACTGTCATATTACTTTTCGTTAAGTTATTATCACACTTAGTAGAGAATTAAAAGAATATTGTTACCTCAACTGGAAATAAAAAATGTTTATAATGGACAATATTACTATGGGACAGTAATGTTTTTATTTTCAATATGGAACTGTTCAAGTTTGATACTTTTTGGAAAATTTTTTGAACAAAGTCCGTCTAAATTACAGTTTTTTAGGTAAATCTATACCTATAAAGAAGGATTTCTGTCTGTCTGTCTGTATGTGCCTTATAGAATCGAAAACTACTGAACCAATCGGCATGAAAATATACATGTATAGGTTTTTTGGGGCCAGGAAAGGTTTTAGTGATGGTTAGAAACCCCTCCCCCCACTAAGAGGGGGGGCTCCCATACAAATGAAACACAAATTTCTGGATAACTCGACAACTAATCAAGCAAATACAACAAAATTTGGCATGTGGGTGTTTCCGGTGACAAGAATTTATTCTATGGTAAATTGAGACCCCTCCCCTCTTTATAAGGGGAATTATAACTCCTCTCCTCTTTAAAAGGGGGGGCTTCCATACAAATTTCCTCATAACTCGAGAACTAATCAAGCAAATGGAACCAAATTTGGCATGTGAAGGTTTTCGAGGGCAAGAATATTTTCTATAGTAAATTAGGACCCCTCCCCACTTTAAGAGGGGGGCTCCTGTACCAAAGAAACACAATTTTCCTCATAACTCGAGAACTAATCAAGCAAATGGAACCAAATTTGACACGTGGATGTTTTTGGAGACAAAAATTTTTTCTATGATGAACTGGGTCCCCTCCTCACTTTAGGAGGGGGGGGCTCCAATACAAATGAAATACAAATTTCCTCATAACTCGAGAGCTAATCAAGCAAATGAAACCAAATTTGGCATGTGAAAGTTTTCGAGGGCAAGAACATTTTCTATGGTGAACTAGGACCCCTCCCAACTTTAAGAGGGGGGGCTCCTATACAAACGAAATACAAATTTCCTCATAACTCGAGAGCTTATCAAGCAAATGGAACAAAATTTGGCACGTGGGTGTTTTTGGAGACAAAATTTTTTTCTATGATGAATTGGGACCCCTTCCCACTTTAGGAAGGGGGGCTCCTATACAAATGAAATGCAAATTTCCTCCTAACTCTAGAATTAATCAAGCAAATGGAACCAAATTTGGCATGTGAAAGTTTTCTAGGGCATGAATATTTTCTATGGTGAATTAGAACCCCTCCCCACTTTAAGAGGGGGGGCTCCTATACAAACGAAATACAAATTTCCTCATAACTCGAGAACTAATCAAGCAAATGGAACCAAATTCGGCATGTTGGCGTTTTTGGAGACATTATTTTTTTCTATGATGAATTGGGACCCCTACCCACTTTAGGAGGGGGGGTCCTATACAAATGAAATTCAAATTTCCTCATAACTCGAGAACTAATCAAGCAAATAGAACCAAATTTGGCATGTGGAGGTTTCTGGAGGCAAAAATATTTTCTATGGTGAATTAGGACCCCTCCCAACTTTAAGAGGGGGTGCTTCTACACAAATAAAATACAAATTTCCTCATAATTCGAGAACTAATCAAGCAAATGGAACCATATTTGGCATGTGGGTGTTTTTGGATGCAACCATTTTTTCTATGATGAATTAGGACCCCTTACCTTTTTAAGAGGGGGGGCTCTCATACAAACGAAATACACATTACCTCATAACTCTAGAACTAATCAATCAAATGGAACCAAATTTATCATGTGGGTGTTTTTGTAGGCAAGAATATTTTCTATGGTATATTTTCTATGGATTTCCCCACTTTAAGAGGGGGTGGGCTCCTATACAAATGAAAAACAAATTTCCTCATAACTCGAGAACTAATCAATCAAATGGAATCAAATTTGACATTTTTTTCTATGGTGAATTGAGACCCCTCTCTTCTTTAGAAAGCGAGTTATGGCCCATCTCCCCTTTAAGAGGGTGGGCTTCCATACAAATGAAATGCAAATTTCCTCTTATCTCGAGAACTAATCAATCAAATGGAACCAAATTTGGCATGTGGGAGTTTTAGATGGCAGAAATTTTTTCTATGGTGAATTACGACCCCTTCCCCTTAAGAGGGGAGCTCCCATACAAATGAAATTCAAATTTCCTTATAACTTGAGAAGTAATCAAGCAAATGGAACCAAATTTGGCATGTGGGAAATTTTGGAGTCTTGAATTCATTTTACGATAGTTAGAGACCTCTCACGCCTGTGGTAGGGAGATATGGACTCTCATACAAATAAAACAGAAATTTTTGCGAAACTCAAAAACTAATCGAACTCGAGAAATTCGAGACTCTTCCATAAAACATTAGTCAATACATGACCACAAAAACTATCTATAGTAACACTAGATCATTCAGGACGAGACAGTCGCGAGTGTTGCCGGTGACCCGCCGTCGGAAGCGCCGCCCACTGGGGGGCTTGCAAAATTCGAGATTGTGAAAAAGATCATCCGAGATTCATGATTTATGTACAACACAGGTTAATTTGTGGCAATACGAAGTTTGTCGGGTCAGCTAGTTAGGATAGAAGTAGCTTATTTAACTTCCGTGTTTTTCTCAAAATCGATAAAAATCATATGGGACAGTTATGCTTTTATGGGCAGATAAGCAGCCTCATAGGAATTCCAATTTACGCAGCCTACAGCTGAAACTCCGATTATTGTAGTTAACTATTTTCTGTTCATAGCACTTGCTCAGCTTATTGTCCAGCATATAGGATTTATTTCTAATTCCCGTCGTAGTAAGGAAAGCCACTCTAATTTTCATCATTTCTTAGATAGATTTAATGAATACTCCAAAAGTTCTTGTGCTAAAAATCACAATAATGTTTACGCAGCTAGCGCGCATGTTTTGTGTAGGACGGCATGACAAATGTTATTCTGCAAGATTTCTGCTGGTCATGCAAGTTTTCCCGGCTGGAGAATACCGACAATGCGTTGCGTAAATTGTTTTCATTTTATGAATGACGGAAATTGAAACGATTAGTCTTCGTCACTCGAAAAAATGTAAGAAATTCGGCTGCTAGAAATTCTTTAATGAAAAAAGCATTTAAATAGATCGCAGCTCACTTTGGTTGATTGCATATGATAGTCAATAAACTATCTTAGAAACTTAGAAAATATCTAATTTTGCATTGTGTGTCATAAAAATCGCTGATATTTTTAATAATTTATGTTGGACTAGCTGACCCGACAAACTTCGTATTGCCACAAATTAACCTGTGTTGTACATAAATTAACCTGTGTTGTACATAAATCATGAATCTCGGATGATCTTTGTCACTTCTCGAGTTTTGCAAGCCCCCCAGTGGGCGGCGCTTCCGACGGCGAGTCACCGGCAACACTCGCGACCGGCTCGTCCTGAATGATCTAGTGTTACTATAGATAGTTTTTGTGGTCTTGTTATTGATTAATGTTTTATGGAAGAGTCTCGAATTTCTCGAGTTGGATTCTGTTTTATTTGTATGAGAGTCCATATCCCCCTACCACAGGGGTGAGAGGTCTCTAACTATCATAAAATAAATTCAAGAATCAAAAATCTCCTACATGCTAAATTTGGTTCCATTTGCTTGATTAGTACTCAAATTATAAGGAAATTTGCATTTCATTTGTATGGGAGCCCACCCTCTTAAAAGGGAAAGGGGTCGTAATACACCACAGAAAAAAAATTCTGCCATCTAAAACTCTCACATGCCAAATTTGGTTCCATTTGCTTGATTAGTTCTAAAGTTATGAGCAAATTTGTATCTCGTTTGAATGGGAGCCCCCCCCCCCTCCTAAAAAGGTAAGAAGTCCTAATTCATCATGGGAAAAATGGTTGCCTCCAAAAACACCCACATGCCAAATATGGTTCCATTTGCTTGATTAGTTCTCGAATTATGAGGAAATTTGTATTTCATTTGTGTAGAAGCCCCCCCTCTTGAAGTGTGGAAGGATCCAAATGCACCGTAGAAAATATTTTTGCCTCCAAAAACCTCCACATGCCGAATTTGATTCTATTTGCTTGATTAGTTCTCGAGTTATGGGGCAATTTGTATTTCATTTGTATTGGAGCCCCCCCTCCTAATGTGGGAAGAGGTCCTAATTCATCACAGAAAAAATTCTTGCCTCCAAAAACACCTACACGCCAAATTTGGTTCCATTTGCTGGATTAGTTCTCGAGTTATGAGGAAATTTGTATTTCGTTTGTATAGGACCCCCCCTCCTAAAGTGGGGAGGGGTCCCAATTCATCATTGAAAAAAAAATTGTCTCCAAAAACACACACATGCCAAATTTGGTTCAATTCGCTTGATTAGTTCTCGAGTTATGAGGAAATTTGTATTTCATTTGTACAGGAGCCCCTCCTCCTAAAGTGGGGAGGGGTCCTAATTCACCATAGAAAATTTTCTTGCTCTCGAAAACCTTCACATGCCAAATTTGGTTGCATTTGCTTGATTAGTTCTCGAGTTATGAGGAAATTTGTATTTCATTTGTACAGGAGCCCCCCCTCTTAGAGTGGGGAGGGGTCCTAATTCACCGTAGAAAATTTTCTTGCCCTCGAAAACCTTCACATGCCAAAGTTGGTTCCATTTGCTTGATTAGTTCTCGAGTTATGAGGAAATTTTGTATGGAAGCCCCCCTCTTAAAGGGGAGAGGAGTTACAATTCCCCTTATAAAGAGGGAGGGGTCTCAATTTACCATAGAATAAATTCTTGTCACCGAAAACACCCACATGCCAAATTTGGTTCTATTTGCTTGATTAGTTCTCGAGTTATGAGGAAATTTGTATTTCATTTGTATGGGAGCCCCCCTCCTAAAGTGGGGAGAGGTTCTTATTCATCATAAAAAACATTCTTGCCTCCAAAAACACCTACATGCCAAATTTGGTTCCATTTGCTGGATTAGCTCTCGAGTTATAAGGAAATTTGTATTTCGTTTGTATAGGAGCCCCCCCCCACTTAAAGTGGGGAGGGGTCCCAGTTCATCATAGAAAAAAATTTTGTCTTCAAAAACACACACATGCCAAATTTGGTTCCATTTGCTTGATTAGTTCTCGAGTTATGAGGAAATTGGTATTTCATTTGTACAGGAGCCCCCCCTCTTAAAGTGAGGAGGGGTCCTAATTCAACATAGAAAATTTTCTTGCCCTCGAAAACCTTCACATGCCAAATTTGGTTCCATTTGCTTGATTAGTTCTCGAGTTATGAGGAAATTTGTATGGAAACCCCCCCTCTTAAAGGGGAGAGGAGTTATAATTCCCCTTATAAAGAGGGGAGGGGTCTCAAATTACCCTAGAATAAATTCTTGTCACCGAAAACACCCACATGCCAAATTTGGTTCTATTTGCTTGATTAGTTCTCGAGTTATGCAGAAATTTGTGTTTCATTTGTATGGGAGCCCCCCTTCTTAGTGGGGGGAGGGGTCTCTAACCATCACTAAAACCTTTCCTGGCCCCAAAAACCTCTACATGCAAATTTTCACGCCGATTGGTTCAGTAGTTTTTGATTCTATAAGGAACACAGGACAGACAGACAGACAGACAGACAGACAGACAGACAGACAGACAGACAGACAGAAATCCTTCTTTATAGGTATAGATAGGACGGGAATAGGCAATTACGACGAAGCAGCGACATACCCTAGATACTGGAAGCTCACTCGATCGATATCGATATCGATCGATACCGATAGCGGCACGCTGCGGAACTGTTAATGCTTCCAGTGTCAATGGGTCATAAAATCTTAACGTTTGATGCTCATATTGACATGGTTTGCGTCATGTCCTAAACTGGCCAGAGCAATAGATGTTACTAGTACTGATTTTACAAAAATGGCCGTAACTTGGTTGTTTCTCGTCGGATTTCCGTTCTTTTTCGACTAATCGACTTGAAATAAAATCTAATTTTGGGATAAAATATGAAAATTAATAAATTTCCATGACAGAAAAAGATACAGTCGATTAAAAAAATCAGTTTTTGAAATACCCCCAGACAACCCGGAGAATCTCCGGTATCCGCTGACTATTGCAAATTTTGAAATATTTTTGGAAAACTAGGAAAACTTCCCCGTCGAATGCAATTGGTTTCATCTAGAAATATTCAATTTTGTAAAAGTTATGGCCGTTTGAATTTCATCAAAATTTTGCCTGTCCCGATCATTTTGTCTAACCCCTGTATTTAGCATAATAAAAATGACACTTTACATTAAAAATTGTGATTTGATAGTACGTACGTTAAACGATGCGCGGGTGTACGCATTATCGAGGTATGCCTGTATTGCGAAATTTTTCTCTACTTAGACTCAGATGATTTTAATTTCGCACTCTACTCTATTTCAAATATTGAAGCCATTTATTTGCTTATTTAGATCACCGTGACACTAATATCACAGAAAACAGACATCCATTCAGGAACAAAATTTTCGGGAATTCTTGGGTAAAATTTCAAATTAAAATCATCTAATATGCTAGTGTCACCACCACTATGGTTTCCCAACTAAATGATTTTTTTGATTTGCACACTGACAACCTTTGGCTTCTCTGGCGCTAGTATATATGGGCTATAAGCGTTATGCAAGCGCCAGAAGCTAACTTTTGTGAGTTTAGTGTTGAATTTTATGCGCCTTTAGCGACATCATCACTATAGTTTCCCAACTAATTTGATATAAGTTTTATCCAGGTGGGGACCTTTCGCTTGGATGTCTGTTCTCTGTGATTACAACTACTATGTCACTGCATCTTGCTACGTGTGTTTACATTTTGCATGACCCGCTTTTATGTGAAAAATTACAAAAATCAAGAATTCCAAAAGCAGCGATATTTTTACAAGCATGAGACTGGCTCAATTTAGAAGTGCTAATATTGATAAACTCATAGCTTTTCTTCACCTCTAATCCACCTCATTACAACGCCACTGCTAATTCCATATTTTGCAGCAAGGCTCCGTTGTAATATTTTTTGCAGTTCCAAGATTTTTTCCGACGATAAGTAGCTGAAGACAGCTTGAATCGAATATAAATGGCATGTAAATATAAATTGTTTTGAAATAAGGGAAAACCACTAACGAAGGGTGCTGACGCTGTTATATTGTTATATTATAAGATATTAGGCCGTATGAATAAAAGAGTTAGAGCAAATGCTCCCATACGATTTAAACGGGAAAAGCAAAGTAAACTGTTTCATTCAACGGCCTATTGTAACATTTTCAGGTGATTCATTTCTATGTCATATCTACCAAATCTACGTAGAACTTGAAAAATTGCGTTTGGAATTGATTGGTTCATGGTGTTTGATAATAACTGGTATTATCTTTCGTTTAAGAGGTTATCTTAATTATCATGCACATACAGGAATCCCCCGAATAAGGCAATGGTTGGTGCTGTACGCCCATCGTGATTACTTAGCTGTCCATTAACTAATACGGTTGATTTTTGGTTGTTGACTAGGTTATATCACATACTAAAAATATACCAAAAATCAACTTTATTGATTAAAGGACAACTAACAAATCGCCGTAGGCGTTCACCGCCACCCACCGCCTTATTCGGAGGACTGATGTATTTCTAAAAATTCAGTTATGAAAAAATTAATGAATTTAGGTGGATGTTTTTCGTTGCGGGTCACTGTACTTTGTTATTCTTTCTAATAACGATATTATAAAGCGTATAATAATCACCTCTACGGGCGGCGTGTCTATCCAGCTTTCGGATGCTCTTCGTGCTAGTAAGGCAGGCGAGTACAGCAAATAGTCTTCGTCGTCTTCTTCAAGATACCACGGCATTTTTATGATAAATAATTTGATTTCTGATCTTGTAACTGTATCTGTATTTTAGAGGAATTTAATATTCATATATTTCAAGTACTTATCTAAAACACTTGTAATCGACAATTGACGAAAGGACGGTAGGGGAAAGTAATGAAGAATTTTTTGAATTGATGGGAAAGAGTGAAAAGGTGAGCGAGGGAGGGGGGGGGGGGGGTTATTGGTAGTTACGCTTAACAAGATGTCGTTATGACTCCTACCTTTTGTCCAATGCTGGAAGGTGCAAGGGTCAAACCAAACTATAATCTAAGATTATAACTGGATTCGAACCCACAATACCCACCAGGGCATGTGGCTCGCTGGTACCTTTGAACCATAGAAGCGCAGGACATGGTTCAAAGGTACAAGCGAGGCACATGCCCTGGTGGGTGTTGTGGGTTCAAATCCGGTTATAATCTCAGATTATAGCTTGGTTCGACCCTTGCACCTTCCAGCATTAAACAAAAGGTAGGAGTCATAACGACATCTTGTTAAGCGTAGCTACCAATAACCCCCCCCCCCCTCCTCACCTTTTCACTTTTTCCCCACCATTCAAAAAATTTTCATTACTTTTCCCTACCGTCCCTTCATCAATTGTAATCGACCAATATTTTTTATGGAGTTGAGTATTGTCGAAATTACTTTTTTGCCATTAAAACTAAAAATAGTTACACCGCAAGGTACTATAAATTTTTCTCTGTTTCACATTAACTTTAAAATGTTCGTTAGACAACTTTTTTAGAATAATCATTAAACGAAAAGATAACATCTTTGTGGTTTAGGAGATATCTTAGAATCACTAACATAAGATGAAAAGACCGAAGCAAAAAAAATGAAACTGTAACAAAATATTGTAAATGGTTGTATACCTAATAAATATTGAGTTTATGAGCACTGCTTCGATTCAAGTTTTCCCTCTGTATGTTAAAAAAAGTGCTTAACGTATCTTCATACGTGATAGTTGTGGAAACGGAGTGAAGTTTAATTCAATTGAGCAATAGTAAATTTAATTTTTTCATAATTTCGTAGTGACTTAAGATGAAGATGACACCATAAGAATTTCTTTACTATAACGTTACTTTAGTGTTGAATTTCAAAAAAGATCATTGTTATGGCTTAGAATATTATTTGAATCACTAGACTGGCCGATATCCTAGGAATAGAATTGTGTCCTATATGTTATATTATAAATCACATCAAAAGTAGGCAAAATATATTTACTGAGTAAATAATTATGGATAAATTTTTAAACCCTTCTCCCCAGCGTATATCATTTTGATTGCCAAAATACTATGAAATTTTCAAATGACTGGATCGTTAATGCAGATAGACTATCGATTTAAACCCCAACATTATACATAAATCATTTTTTAACAATGTTTAAGAATTTCATATAGGATTGAGTGCAAATAGATTCGGCCCTGTGTTCTGCTTGTACAACGAAGTCCTACATTATCTCATTGGTATTAGTAAACAAGAGGCCTTGAGAAGATGTGTGTTTCCATAGACGAGGCATTCGTGATGGAACTCCACCGTGAATAGCAGCACCTCGCTTGGGGAGAACCAAACGGATTACGGATTACGGCACGCCCTTTGCCATTTGCCAGCCGGTAGGATCTCAGAGGTATATACAAATTAATTTAATAATCATTGGCCCTTTACGGACACGAATCATGGACGCTAAACGAAGCTGATCGACGAATGCTTGGGGTATTTGAGCGTAAAATTCTGCGATCTATACTTGGTGGCAAAATGGAAAATGGAGTGTGGCGCAGACGCATGATTCACGAGCTATACCAAGTATACAAATATGCTGATATAGTGAAGGTAGTGCAATGTGGCAGGCTGCGGTGGGCTGGACATGTGGCCAGTATTCCCGACGAAAGAGTAGCCAAAACTATTTTCAGCAGAGCACCAGGAAGAGGCCGTAGACTCCGAGGCAGACCCCGCACCCGGTGGGTGTGTGCTGTGGAAGACAATGCACGTTCAGCTGGTGTTCGTGGGGATTGGAGAACGGCAGCCCAAGACCGACGGTACTGGAGGACCATAAGTCGTTCGGCGCAGGATCGGTAACGGACCGTTGCCACCAAAGTAAAGTAAGTAAGTAATCATTACTTTTAAGGAAATAAGAACTCGATAAAGCGAGTTAGTTTTATTTCTGCGGGTTGTTTTCCACCATAGAAGTGCTTCTGAGTGAAAAACATATAAACTTGGCTTTTAGTTGTTTTCTGTGTATTGATACATCGCAATATTGATAACGAAAGGCACAGGGTATAATACATGACGATCTTGATAGCGTGAAGTATCGATTACGCGAATATTGGCGTATTGCGGCATTCTGTTTACCGCTCATATCGATCAGTTTTGCCACATTACAAATACAGAAGCAGGACTGCGAAGCCAAATTTATAAAACTAGTTGAACACTACTCGAGTTCGTTTTATTCTCTAACGCAAGTGAAAATATTGGAGCTGTAAAATGTTACGTGTAAGTTAGCAAAAAATATTATGCAAGTGAACTACTGATTGTGATTTATTCTTTAAACTTGTAGTGAATTTCTCGGATAAATTGAATTGGCCACTGGATCCCTTCAACGAAACAGTCGATGTTCAAACATTACGCAGAGAGTGGGAGGAGTGGCACCCCGCCTTTGAGCTAATTACGGAAATGAGAAATGTGAGGAAACAACACGGAAAACTAGTGATGCTACTTGCTTTCGGCGGTCGTGGGTTGCAACGTATTTACATTAGCCTTGGAGCCGTCTCGAAGGAAATTTACCCGGAACCGGTTAGAATACTGCAGATGTATCCGAATATGACAACGCGGTAAAAAACGGATAGAGTTAGAAACATTCAGATCGCTGGAACAGTCGGCCGACGAGTCATTTAATAAATTAAAATGAGACTGCGTTGTCAAGCAGCACAGTGCGACTTCATGGATCGCGAGGAGAAAGAAATATTGCACCAAATAACAATCAAAGGTAGGAACGAGCGGACGTTCATTTACGGAGACCAACTCATTACATATGGTTGATGATTGGGCAGAGGAACTCCCGCGCCTGCCAAAGCAAGAAGACAACGTATAATAACTATGCTTTGCTATATCTGTGATAAAATTTCTTAGACTGACCAGTAACGATATTTTCCATTAACCTTTCGTTACTCGCGCCAACTTCGATTTATAGGCATGCTAAACCTAACACAATTCACTCGAATACTAATGCTACTTAGTGAAAAACTTACGAAACTTTTTCCACCGTTTGAAAGATCTTGGTCTGCGGATCAACTTTGCTGAAAACAGTAATTTTCTTTTCTGCTGGAATCCCGAGATATAATGAGATGAAGTTAACGGTTAACAGGCGTTGTACAAAATACAACAGCGCAAGTAACGAAGGGTTAAATTTATCCACTTGTTGCGAGTTGCATTCAAGCTCAATAAATAATTAGTAAGGAAATATTAGTCTTATTCATTCAGGATGCAAGTGAACTTCATAACGATGGGATCATACAGTGTCAAATCGATAGGTTTCCTGTAGACTTTCTAGTAGACTCTAGCGCATCTATCAATACGATTACCGAATCAGTGTGGACCGATTTATTAACGAGCAATACTTCTATGTATTTATAAGAAGAAATTCAACGGTGGTAAACGGTTCACAGTTTATGCGAGTCCAAATCCGTCAAAAGTACTGGCAATGTTTGAAGCGTGGATTTCAGTAAACTCTGTTAGGCCAAGGAATTACTCTGAGTTTTTTGTGATTCAAGGGCGAATAAATGCTTACTGAGTAAGAAAACAGCCGAGGATTTGAAAATTCTTAAAGTCGGCTCCGATGTTTGCAACATAAACATTACCCAAGAATCGTTTTCTAAGTTTCCGAATGTACAGGTAATTTATCCGTATCACTGTTTAGCACTGTTTGGCTGGCAAAGGGTGAACATGTGCATTCCATAACCTCTGTTCATTAACTCCTATTCCTACCTCCACGAGGTGCCGGCTGGGGTACGCGACTTCGGTTGTCGTATGCTAACAGGAAAGGGGGCGCAGTGGCTACCGCCCACATTAAGATGGCAGCCCCATCAGCGGGATAAGGACCTTAGGTTAACAGCCTACTGTACCAGAACATAAAAAAGTTACTGAAAATGGAAGAAGAAATCTCTCTGGATTATTGGCAACGACCTTGAGCATGAAAACACGGACACGAATCGGAACATGGAATATACTGACCCTTGCCCAGCAGGGCAAGCTGGCTCAACTCGCAAGGGAAGCTAGCCGCCTGAAGCTTGAAATTCTGGAACTGAGCGGGGTCCGCTGGCCGAGTACTGGCGAACGCAGGACATCATCCGGGCAAGTCTTGCTCCACTCTGGCATACGAGGTGAAAATGCTACTCAAGAAAGAGGAGTTGGATTCATACTGAGCCCAGGGGCACATGCGGCCCTGATGAAGTGGGAACCGATAAATGAGCGAATAATCGTTGTCAGATTCAGAACACGGGTTAGGAACCTTACGGCAATCCAGTGCTATGCGCCAACAGATGCTGCCGACCTGCAGGAGAAAGAGAGCTTTTACAGCCAGCTGAACAGCGTGGTTGAGAAAATCCGGAAGGGGGACATCACATGGGCGACTTCAACGCGAAGAAACAGCGCGGACCTTAAACGCGTCATGGGACGCCATGGCCTAGGAGAGATGAGCGAAAACGGGGAGCTGTTTACAGAATTCTGGGGTAATAACGACATGGTCATTGGTGGATCGCTTTTCCCCCATAGACCAGTACATAAAGTCACGTGGGTTTCCCGCGACGGCCGAAGAGAAAACCAAATCGACCACATCTGCATCAGCCGGAAATGGAGAAGGAGCCTTCTTGATGTACGCAACAAACGCAGCGCTGATATTGCATCCGACCATCATCTTGTTATCGCTGAGATACGTCTGCGCGTCGCACGTGTCCAACGACGGGAGGAAAAAGTTGGATGCCGCTACGACGTCCGCCGATTGGAGAATCCTGAGGTGAAAAGGGCCTTTGTCGAACAACTTGAATCTCGAGCCTCGGAGTTGCCACCTGGTGGAACCGTCGAAGAGCCATGGACCGGCATTAAGAACGCCTTCATCACGACCAGTGATGAAACCCTCGGCAAAGCGCGCAGCAGGCGAAGGGAGTGGATTTCGGATGAAACTTGGAGGAAGATCGACGAGCGGAGAGAGACGAAAGCCGGCATTGAGCGAGCGCGGACCAGATCGACTAAGACAGCTGCCCATCAACGATACGCCGAACTGGAGAGGGCTGTTAAACGTGCTTGTAGGCGGGACAAGAGAGCCTGGACTAACTCCCAAGCCGAACAAGGAGAAACTGCCGCCGCCAATGGTGATATCCGTTTGTTGTACGATATTTCTCGCTGCCTTAGTGGCGCCAGGATGAATACAAAGATGCCGCTAAAGGACAGAGCTGGTCAGCTATTGACTGACCGTACAGAACAGCTTAAGCGATGGACTGAACATTTTGAACAACTCTTCCGAGTTTCAGATGTCAGAGACCAACAAAACCAGCAGCGTATGACGCCTTCAGTTCGTCGAATTAATCGCGTCAACTCGGAGACGCCATCGCTGGATGAAATTGTAGCAGCCATCAAGAGTATGAAATCCAATAGAGCGCCAGGGATAGATCGTATTTCAGCCGAAATGCTCAAAGCTGACCCATCTTTGTCAGCCCAGATGATGCAGCAGCTTTTCAGCAATATTTGGGAAACCGCAACTTTTCCGGTGGACTGGATGCAGGGCATATTGGTCAAAGTCCCTAAAAAAGGAGACCTAACGGAATGTGGTAACTGGCGTGGCATCACGTTGCTCTGTATTACTCTCAAAGTACTCTGTAAGGTAATCCTCAACCGGATCCAGGAGAAGATCGACGCTACTCTCCGGAGGCAGCAAGCAGGATTCCGTGCTGGCCGATCATGTGTAGACCATATCACAACGCTCCGCATTATATTGGAGCAGATCAACGAATTCCAAAACTCTCCTCTGCTGGTGTTCGTTGACTTCGAAAAGGCGTTCGACCGACTCAATCACGAAAATATCTGTGCGCCCCAGTTAGGCGTAGAGGAGTTCCAGAAAAGCTAGTCCATCTCATCGAGGCTCAGTACGAGGCGTTCTCGTGCAAGGTTTTGTACGATGGCGTCTTGTCCGACCACATAAGGGTTACTGCTGGCGTGAGACAGGGCTGCCTTTTATTACCGCTTCTGTTTCTCATCGTAATGGATGAGATATTAGTCGGAGCAATTGACAGTAGACCAAATCGAGGATTGCCTTGGAATCTTCTAACGATGGAGCGGCTAAATGACATCAACCTAGCCGACGACATTGTCTTACTCGCACAACGCCGAAACGATATGCAGAGCAAGTTAGATGACCTCTCCGAGAGCTCCCAGGCAGCAGGTCTCACAGTCAATGTAGCGAAAACTAAGTCTAAGGTAGTGAACACTGACAATTCCACCAACTTCACAGTAGCGGGACAACAAGTTGAGCAGGTAGACGCCTTTCAATATCTTGGTAGCCGAACAACGCCCGATGGTGGTACCAAGACTGATATAGTCACACGGATCAGGAAGGCCAGGGGTGCCTTTGCAGGTCTGCGAAACATTTGGCGCTCAAATCAGATCACTCTACGTACGAAAACCCGAAACTTTAATTCAAACATTAAATCCGTACTGCTGTATGCCTGCGGAACGTGGTGCGTCTCAGCGGAGACAACGCAAAAACTGCAGGTATTCATTAACCGGTGCCTGCGATACATCATTCGTGCCTGGAGGACTGATAATTGGATATCCAATGAGTAACTCCATCGTCGGTGTCATCAACGGCCGATAGCCACAGAAATTCGTGAACGTAGGTGGAAGTGGATGGGACACACCTTGAAGAAAGGAGCGAACGAGGTTTGCAGAGAAGCACTCGAATGGAATCCACAAGAACAGCTTAGAAGAGAGGCTCATGGCGACGGAGCTTAACCAACGACACCCGGGCTGTAGACGAGAACCTGTCCTGGCGACAGGTAAAAGCCATGGCGGGTAACCGTCAGCAGTGGAGATCTCTGATTTCATCCCTTTGTTCTGCCGGACCGGCGGACATGGACACATAGCATAACATAACTGTTTAGCAAGCTACAGTAAATGACAGATTTATTCCATGTATTTTTTTCCTGTATGGACTCATCACTGCGACCAGTATGGTTTGATCTAGTCTTCGTATTCGTTGTATAATACCTTATTGGGACAATGCCGTCGATCAGCAAGTGGAAATCACTCATACTAATAGTGATACGACACCCTGATGTGGCGTACAATAAACTGGGGCCTGCCACAATAGATCAAATAACTGGTCGCAGTGGAAAATGTACCCAACAGGAAAAAAAATGGTTTGATCTATTGTGATATCGCCCGGGTGTTTGCTGTATACCCCGCACTGCATTTATTTTTGCTATAATCGCTATTGAGTGAGCGATATGGTTATTGAATTTTATGCGTGCTTGTGTGTAATTGGGTGCCCTTCCTTCAATACTTTTTTCTCTGCTTTACTCACCTCGTTCCACATGACAGCGCTGTCCCCAATTATAACCCTAGCGCATAACAACTGGTATGATCTTTCGTTTAGGAGGTTACCTTAATTATCATGCATATACAGGAATCCCCCGAATGAGACGATGGTTGGTGCTGTACGCCCATCGCGATTTCCTGGCTGACCTTGCTGTCCGCGATGTCTTAGTTTAGGGTCTCATTTTTGCACTGTTAATAGGCCATGGCCATATCGGAATAACATATGTGGATCAGCATTCAATTTCAGAATTCAGGAAGGGTGATGATGGGCCTCAGAATAAACCCATGCTAAAGTCACTTTGACATCGAATGACCTGATTCTACTAAGATTCAAACCCATCATGACCATTCGCTTGTCAAAGCAAATTCGGTAACCTTGCGGCTATAGAGCTCGCTTCTTATTCCATGTAGGTAAACTTATCAATCGATAAGATAAAACGTCCTAAGAAAATTGCTTACCTGCGGATTCCTGAACCGATGGCTCAGAAGGTTGGCGAGAAGATAGTGGAAATGCTACACACCGACATTATTGAACCAGTACACGGTGTTACCGAGTGGATATCGCCAATGCTTGTGATCCCAAAAGGGAAAGATGACGTAAGACTATGCATTAATATGAAATACCCGAATGAGACTGTCCAAAGAGAACATTATTCACTTCCGGTAATTGACACGTTCCTTAACAAACTAAGAGGAGCAAAAATATTCTCAAATATTCTTAATGCGATTCAAAAGGATTATTTATGTTCAGGATTAATTGCGCACCCGAAATTTTTCAAGGAATATGACTCTCGTTTGGGTAAAGTGCTCGCCGTGTTTAAGCAAAATAATGCTGAATTGAATGACAAAAAATGTTTGTACAGGGTCACAGGGCTTGAAATATGAGGTTTCAAGGTCAGTGCTGCAGGTATAAGTCCTTCAGATGAGAAAATATCGGCGATTAGAAATTTCCATATTCCCGAGACAAAAGAAGAAGTTAGATGTTTCTTAGGGATTGTTAACTTCGATGGTCATTTTATCCAACACGTTTCGACAAAAACTGAACCATTGCGACAGTTCATTCGAGAAGATGTTTATATGTTTGGCCAAGAACAACAAGACGCTTTTAATAACCTGCGTAATGAACTATCCCAAAATGTCCGTAAGTTTAGCTTTTCCGATCTTAGGATCGGATAAAACTGAATTATACGTCGATGCTTCACCTGTGGGGCCCGGAGCCGTTCTGGTGCAGAAAGAAATTTTTAATACCCCGAGAATTATATGCTTTGCTTCAAACGGACTTGGTCCTGCTGAAAGAGTCTATCCTCAAAGTCAACAAGAGGCGCTTGCCGTTGTTTGGGAAGTAGAAAAATTATACCGAACGGGTGGTTTACAGTTTACAATATTTACCGACCACAAGATACTCGAGTCAGGCAGACGTGCTTGCTCAAGAGCCGAGTCCTGGGCCCTTCGTCTGCAACCATACACTTTCACAATAAAGCATAATTCTGGAACATCAAATATTTCGGATGTCTTTTCACGACTTTGCCTACAGGTAGAGCCGTCGTTCGACGAAGAATCAGAACACTTTCTGGTCGCAGTAGGTGAATGTCTCTTAGCCATTACTCTCGAGGAGATCAATAACGAAACACAGTTAGACGAAACCGTATGCGCTGTGATGGAAGCACTAAACCTGGGTGGTCATCCAGATGTTGTCTCAATGCGCAGGAATTTACGTGAAAAAGTGTGGTGGCCATGCATGGACAGAGATGTCGGTGGGAAGATGATTTGAATGTGCAGGATGTGCAGTAGTTAGTCGCCAATATCCTCTTGAGCCAATGAGTCGAAAGGAAACGCCAGAGCGATCTTGGCAAGAACTGGGAGTTGATTTTTTCACAGCAAAAGAATGCGCTACGTTTCTAGTTGTTGTTGATTATTTTTGCCGGTTTCTAAGAGTAGTCGAAATGAAAGGAATCAATGCGACAAAAGCAATCGAAGCACTGCACTCAAAATAAATTTCACGTCGAAATCATAGGAAAAGTTATGTGTGTATTTTCCATCCAGCTTTTCCTGTAGGGGAGAGACGTCTACAGTGAGACACTTTTTTTCCAAAAATTTTAAAATTTTTTTGGTGATAGTTACCAACGAGCTTCTCAATCCATTTGAAAGGTATATCCTTCTAGTTGTCTGAAAAAAAGTTTCAGCCGTTTTGGTTAAAAGATTAAATAGTTACAAACGCAAATGTGAAGGTGTCTTTTTGGCTCACTGTTCCCCAGTAGGTGGGAAGAGTGAGACAACGAGTATTGAATACTGAGACACATATTAGAATTAAACTTAAACCATATTTTTTGGTTACAAAGAATAGTTTAGAAGTCGTACTGTTTATTTTGTGCATAAAGGATACATTATTGTTGTGCATTATTGAAAATTCCGATTTTTCTCACATCTATATTTATATTCATATAAAGGTCCAATCCAGGTTATCTGACCTTCAACTTACACTTCAGAACTCATTTACAATCAATTCATATGGATTGATTTACAATTCAACACAAAATTTTTTTTTTTTTTGAAAATTACCCGCATCTCTTTGTCTCACTGTTCCCAATAGGAATGTTTTATAAGAAATAGTGAAATAGTGGTGTTAGCAAACAATTGGATGGTCTTATATTTTTTATTTTTATCTCTCATTCCTATGAGATGCCATGTAGTAACTTTAATTTGGATTAGTTATGCGATTTGCCGTTAAAAATCACCTGAAAATGATCGCAATAAAATTTACTTTGACCCCCCCAAAAACGACTTTTGTTGAAAAATATACTAAAAAATTAACAAATTTCTCTCAAACTGTATTATGTGATATAGATTAACAAACTTTACTTTGCAGGAAAATATCATGGATCTTGTACGTTTTATGGCGAAGCTATTCCCGATGTCTCACTGTTCCTGTTGTCTCACTGTTGACTACTCTCCCCTACTATTTACGTGATTTTCAGGTAGTTCGCAGTCATACTAATGCGTTAACGTGAAAATCAGATAGATGCTATTATTTTTTCCAATAACAGTCATCTGAAAATCACGTAACTGCCTGTAGAGAAATTTACGCGATTTTTCACGTGGAAAGGACGTGTGCGTTATTTTGAATGTGGAAGAGATTTTTGCCGAGCTCTCTTATCCTGAAACTATCCGTTGTGACAATGGTCCGCCTTTTTTCTAGCGAGGATTTTTCTAGTTACTGTAAAAGTAAAAATATTAAACTGATTCACACAATCCCGTACTGTCCTCAGATGAACAGTCTGGTCGAAAGACAGAACCAAGGAATTCCGAGAGCATTACGAATTGCTAAGGCGACCAAAGACGAATGGCGCAAAGTACTTCGTGAGTATGTGCACATGTATAATACAACGCCACACTCTGTTACTGAAAAAGCCTCGATGGAACTCTTAATGGGTCGACCAGTAAAAGATTGACTGCCATCGCAACAGATCCAACATGCGTTTTGAAGAAGGGGTACGTGATATGGACGCAATAAAGAAAATGCAAGGAAACCTCTACTATTGAAAAATGCAAACGTCACGAAAAATGATAGGTTTTGAGCGCTAATAGCTCAGCGGTTTTCCGATCGATTTACAATATTTTTACACCAATCGATTGGAAAATCTTCTAAAAATTGACCCAAATGAAGAAAAGTATGGATTCTTGATGTTGAACTATTGAAAAATTGAAAATAATGAACCTATGTTTTACCAGAATCCTCGCTTCGTGATTGGTTGTAGGAAATGACGTCATTAAAGTAGAAATACGTTTTCACGCTTCGGCTTATAATTCAGTCAATTTTCAATAGATTTCCAAGATATTTACACCAATTGATCGGAAAATCGATTTGGAAAATATTGAAAATATGCGCGTCATTTAAAAATTGAAAATAACTTTAACGCAGTCGTACTAGAAATTGTCGCTTTGTGATTGGTTGGAATAATTTCCAATTATTATCGAACAAGTTTTGGTATAATTCAGGAATCACCGAGAAAGTTCCATTTAATTATACTATAACAAAGTTACAAGACAATTAAATGGAATCCTACCCTTTCTCGTTGATTGCTAATTGGCTTGAAAATTCCTTATTGAGATGTACCACCAACGGCAATTCGAGCGGTGACGCAGTCGTGCAGACGTCCCCGGTCGGTCGTATTCATCTGCTGCTGAGGAAAGGAAAGTATGCTGAGCGTGTGTTGGAGCTGGAGCACTCGTTTCGCTGCCGTGATGGAATATCTGGTTGCTGAAGTTCAGGAATTGGTAGGAAATATGCTGCTCGCGATAACGAAACGATCAGAATTATCGTCACTTGCAGCTGGTCATCCGCAACGATGCAGAGTTGAACAAATTGCTGTTCGGTGTCACCACTGCTCAGAGAAGTGTCTTTCCGAACATCCAAACTGTTTTGTTGCTGCCCAAGAAGACGGAAAAGAAGGCTTAAATTTCCAACATATCACGTCGAAAAACCATTCTTTTAAGGACGAAACATATGTTCATGAGGATTTAAGGAATTTTCGCTCACTGATTTTAATTCTATTTAATTAGATTGATTCTAATTGTTCGCTTCTTATCAAATAATTTTAACTGATCACCTCTCGTGCTTCTGTTCGCTTGTTGCTGCTGGTTAAGTTGGTCGTCCAGGTACCATAGCAGCAGACAAATATATCAGCTCCAAGTAAATGTATTGGGTCAAGCGTCAAAATGCATAAAACCATGGGTTTAATAAAATGAAATAGTTTTAGTAACATCTTTTGCATCTTCATTTAAGAACATAACACGAGGTAAGTCGGCGAACATCATTATTCAAACAATAGCTGAGCTACTGCCAACACCTTATTGGCATCTTATTAGGCCGTATGAATAAAACAGTTTGCTCTGCTTTTCCCGTTTAAATCGTATGGGAGCATTTGCTCTAACTCTTTTATTCATACGGCCTATTGTCTGGACGCGACAAAGGAAGAAGCACCAGCGGCAAACGAAAGTCACGCTCGACTCGTGCCCGTCTGCAGTTCCCGGTCGGTCGTGTTCATCGGCTGCTGATGAAAGGAAAGTGTGCTGAGCGTGTGTTGGAGCTGGAGCACTCGTTTCGCTGCCGTGATGAAATATCTGGCTGCTGAAGTTCTGGAATTGGCAGGAAATATGCTGCTCGCGACAACAAAACGACCAGAATCATCCCACGTCACATGCAGCTGGCCACTTGGAGTGGTATTTCATCGTGACTCAGGACCATACACGAACGGTTTCGATAATCAAATAATCGGTTCTTTTAAGGGACACACAACGATTAAAGAGTTTATTATATTTTCATGCCCAGTTAATACCATAATAACACAGGCAACGAGGGAAAAGTTGAATTTTTTGCCATTTGGGACGACCAACAAAGGACGGAAATAAGTTTTCTGGTCACGGGCGATATTTTCTGCGACTTCCAAAACGTCTGCAGGTTGTAAATGCTTTATTAGGGTAAGGGATCTAGTTTTCGACCCTGTGCTAGTTTTCGCACTACTGCTAAAACATTCATCAAATAGATTCCTAAGAAAAAGGTAGAGCAACGCTATTATTTAGGATATTGTCAAGGTTGTTATTTTGCTAGAAATTTTGCAATACCCCACCAAAATTTGCGTCCGTACGTCCAAATAATCAAGTTTTTTAAACTGGGACTGGAGTTCGAGTGTTTTCTTTTCGTCTAGTGAAAACAGATACGGAATCAAAATTTCCATAAATTGTGTATATTGAGTCACTGAATTCATGCAATATGTTTTTATACAAAGAAAAGGCAATATTTCTGTCCAATTTTCTTTTGTTGCAGTGCATATTGGTTTTTTATGATGTAATTAGAGACGTTTAAAAAAGTACGAAAATTGAAACGCGAAACTGTTTGTGTTCTAGATTTCGACCGGTCGAAACAGCCTTCTGTATGCTTTCAAAGACGCTTGTTTCATTTTTCAACCCATCGTTCAAAAGCCATGGAAGTCTAAAAAGTATCCAGACCCGAAAGTAATTGTATGATTTCAGGCGTTTTCCGGGATTGCGTTTCATACATTTTGCATATATTCATTTAAAGGAGAAGGGTAATTGAAATAGCCTACAAAAAAGGTTTACGGTTTAGTTTTAAAAAAATAATACCAATGTGATATTACAGAAATGTTGCAGTTATTTTTTTTGCATTAAATTCATCAATTTAAACAACCCTCGACTTTGAAAATACATTACTTTGTACTTGGGTCGAATATTAGAACACGCAAGGGTCGAAAACTACAACAAGGGGTCGAAAATTAGCCCAATGGAATATTGAATTGAAACGAGAAAATGAGTGAAAAATAAACATCGTACACTTATTTCCTTTTAAATGTTAATTGATAATACATCCTTTTATACTATTCTATCATATTTTCGAAAAAATAGCGCTATTTGGACGATATATTGCATTTTGTTAGCCATGCGTTGGTTTCATAGGTCGAATTATAGTGCCCTTACCCTACCAGTGTTCTTTTGTAAGCCGCAGAAAAGTTGCGCAAAATTTTCAACTTTTTGAAAACCCGCGCGTACCGTCTATCGATTACCAGAGGAAAAGCACTATTCAACGTAGAAACAGATCATAAAAATTTATTTACTGTTTGGTTTAGTTACTGACTTGGTTTCGTTTTAATAAAATAGATTCAATCAATTAATGGATATAACTCCAAAATCGGTTGAGGATTAAATGTGTTCTATGTTACTACTTTGATAAACGTTACTTATGTTGCTTGTATACATGAAGAATCGTATTATTACATACATCATACATAGATACATTCTACTATCGCTACAAAGAGACTTACGTAGTCCTACGTCACCTATGCGGTCGTTTAATGTGCACTACTGATTTTTTACAAGGGAAACTATGTTTATTTCTCTCCTGGTTACTCGAAATAAATTTGTTAACAAGATAATAATCTGAAAAAATTGCGAATATCCGTTTCTTGTAGTTGAAAAAATGCACCATTCATCTTCGTTTCATCATCGAAACTTTGTTTATAAAAGGAAATAAAATTATGAAATTTAGAATTTTTTTGAAAGTTATGATAAAAAATTAGGCCATTGCAAATCATTTTCAAAGTTTTTGTCACCCCCCCCCCCCTTGGAAATTGGCTTGAAAAATCGGGGGGCAAAAAAATAAATTGTAGGATGAGTTATTTTTTTTATAAAATCAATTGTCTGTGGGCTCTACAGCCTGAAAAACTCGAAAAATAAGTGTACGAGTTGAGTTAACGCTTCTAGCACGAAATAAAAATGGAAGTTGAAACAGTGTAATTTCCGAAACTCGGCCAAAAAAAATTTCTTTCGTTGTTGTCTTGTTGTTCGTAGATTTTTGCATGAAAAATAACAACGTATTTATTAAAAGCAAGAATAGATTAGGTTTTCACGGTTAAACTTCAAGTAAAAATGCCTAATATCCATTTTTTTTTTGCTCGATTAAAAAATTCTCTTTGTTCTTTTTCGCCCCCCCTCCCCATCAGTGGCACAACAGTGGCATATTTGTAATGGCCTTATTCAGCTCTCAAAAACTATGAAAAACTAGCTCGCCACACCAACAAAATATAGAAAACAAAATCTTTTCAATGTTATATACAAAAAAATGTTTCGACCCAATATTATTCTACAATATTCATAGAAGTATCTTTCGTTTGCTGTCAGTATCATTAACACCGAAACGATTCGATAATTCAAACATCTTAATTTTTTTCAAGTCTTTAGACTAAAATGATGATGTCTGTGATTATCCTAATTCAGGAGCAGGCACTTTTAGTACCAAATCAAATCACGATAATATAATTTCTCAGATAAGGTAGAAGTACACATAGTTTAAACAAATCTGAAGTAGCTTCAATTTGCAATAGGACTATTTTGCGTGGAATTGTTGTATTAAAACAAAAAAAATCAAGAGCATGCATATAAAATAAAAAATTAAACCATTACATAAATTTTCAACGGACAGTGCCATAAACATAAAAACTGTCAAATACACATTCATAATGAGAAGAAATCGGGTTTTTTCATCCTGTGTCAGTTCTTGTACAAGCTTAGGAGAATCGTTGCTTTATTGTCCAATGATTAAACAGTCAAATTTTAATATTTTAAAAACTTTAAATAATTTGTTATTTTGCTTGAAAATATTGACAAATAATGCATAGAAGAATATTATTGGCTATATACAGCATGATATAGTAATATAATTATTTTAAACGTTAATTAGTGAGACATGTTTCTTATCTGAAATTTTAATAAATTGCAGAATTATAGCCAATATTGTATATGACAATGTTTAACTTGAATTTTTGTTTTCAAAACTTGCCTTATGTAATGATATTGTTGCAAGAAACAATCCAAAACTGATCAAAGTGAGTAATTCGTGCACTTTGAAAGGATTTGAGCGGATATGTACTCTAGAATCCCAATCATTGGAATCGTCCAATGATAGGCAAAATACCCTATTTATGTTTTCATTTTTTACATATAGGTAATCAATTGTTCATTTAAAGCAGATAAATTAGAAATTGAGCGACAACTTTTTTTATAGACGTTTTTGGTAAGTGTGACGATTTTGCCCCGCCTACCCTTAATAGTGTAATTGCTTTATATTTAGCCACAAGATCACAACCGGCGATTGATCGTGAGATCAAACACCTCAATGTGAATAAAGTTTTCGATTATCCTACCGTAATTTGTTATAAAAACCAGCAATCTGATGTGCTACGTCTCTACTTTGTCCAGAGAAGTCTAAGCAAAAGGACAAGTGGACGTCGACTCAGTGTACACCGACTTTCGTCTTTCGACAATGTACCACATATTCTAATTATCGCCAAGTTAAAGCACAATCCGGTAAGACACTGTTGAAAATATATTACTTTTCCTTATGGAAATATTTTTTCAACTTTAATATATTTATACCGTTCCCACCATAATATAACCTAAAGCTATACATTTATAGATACCATTTATAGATTTATAGATATCACCATAAGAACTTTTCCCGGGCACAAAAATCCATGCATGCAAATTTCACGCCGATCGGTTCAGTAGTTACCGAGTCTTTAAGGCACATACAGACAGACAGACAGAAATTCTTAACTCCGCCTGCAAATGACGGATCTCGGTAAAAGCATGTTCGATGAACCTGAAAATACTGAGAACCTGAGCAGAGGGTCCAAAGCCCCCAAAGGAGGATGGTTTTAATAGCTGTTATCCTTGGCTAAAAGTAAAAACGTGAATGGATAAACCCCTAATCCAAGGTGTTATGCGACCCGTGCCGAGGGATGAATGGTGGGCGGGAGGAGGGGGTGCTATAAATACTCAGCCTCAAACGGAGTATCAGACCGCCCTTCACAGTAATCAGCCCTTACCGCATCATGAGGGGCTCTGATGCGGCGGACTCTTCTTTCCACTCAAATCGTGGGATTCTATATGAACAATCAAAATAATACATTAACTTCAGTGAGCGCGGACGGATTAGATAATCCGTTCGCAAGAGGTGTTATCCAGAGATCTCCGCCGTTGGATACCAGTAGAAGCGCCACCGTAAGCGGAAAGGGAAACGGTACACTAGCAATCGCTAATAAAAGCAGTGGCTGGAAAAAGAAACACGCTACCAAGAGTGGTAGCTGCGTCTCATCAGCTCGATGCCATTATCGAGTTCGTGGCAGGTCGCAGCACCCTAGCGAAGGACCTGAAACAAAGTCTACTAATGCTTCGGGGCACCATGCGTGCTGCGACAAAGGAACACAGCGAACTCGAAGCACGAGTAAAAAGTGACAGAGAAAGAGGCCGAGAAGGCGTTTGAATCGAGGTCTGCACAAACGGATGCCTGCCCATCAATGACTGACCACACCGTGGCCCTCGCGACTACGGAGCAGTCCAACGACAAGAAGGCATCCACCAAACGCGCAAGGCAGCCCCTGGGGAAGAAACCCCCACGGGCCCGAAGAAGCGCCTGATAGCAGAGGGTCGTAAGCCAACGGAAGAATCCACTGAGGGTAACAAGACGCTGTTAGCGCCCGACAACCAGTGGGAGTTGGTCAAAAAGACGATGGTCAGGAAGAAAGAGGAGGTTCGAGCCCCACCAAAAGTTGGCAGAAAAAAAGAGGAGCAAAGGCGATGCCCTTATCCTTCAAACTGAGGGGCCAAAACGAGCTCAAAAAGAATGCCACTGAAAAGGCTATATTACCTTTCAAATGACACTACCAGCGCATAAATCAGTATGGCCATCTCTGAGAAACGGTCGACTAATTGAAACCTAGACAAAACGCAGTTTTAGGTATAACCTTTGAACTGATCAATGAAAGTTCGCATAAAACTTGGCAGTAAAAAGATCTTTTATTTGATACCAAAATTATTGTAGTATTTTAGTACTTGTGTGATAATAAAATTCAAAATGATATGAAAGTTTATTAGATTATAACGTATTCAACCTATCCTGTTTTCAAATTTGAACACATAACAAAATGTCGGACATTAAAGCTTAAAAATTAAGTTAAAAATTTGCATATAATCTTCTTTAAAATATGACCTTCCAGTTAACTTCAAGGTACGATGCTGATCTAGCAAGCCAGCGTATGTTCGAATCTTGGCTGGGCGGTGCAACTAGATTCAATAGGACCATTACACTAGCCCCGCAATTACTGTGCACTGCGAAAACTGTCAATAAAGAAGGAACAAGTCTTAAAGGCTTTTAATTTTAAACCCAAACCTTTGCTTTTTCTCCAAAATATATAAAAATTACAATATACATAAAAAAGTATTAAACACCAGATAATTTTATATGCTTTAAACAAAAAAACAAGAAAGTGGATAGGTTGAGCCGTTCTTCAAATGCATATGGTACAAACTTTGAAAACATAACTTAGAAAACACGCCATTGAAATTTTTATTCGCCGTACAAAAGCTCATGTCACGTTCGGTATAAACAACTGTAAATTTACCATTTTTTAGAATTTATCCAAACGGCTTTAGACTCAAAATGTTAATCCTTCGAAATCAATCAATCAATAATCAATTAAAAAAGTCGATTTAAGGTCGACAAACTCTAATGGCCACAGAAAGATTTTTCGCGTTAAAAAATAGTACGTTAAAATACAATACAATACAATACAACACACATAATGTTACATTTTTAAGCAATACTTTAAATTTGATTAAATTCTAGTAACATATCGATAAAATCGATCGAAGCTGATATTTGTAACACTATTTACCTATCACTATCAACTTGATCATTTTCAAACGAAATGAATAAACCTTAATCTGTTGGGACAAAGCGACTCAGACTCATTTTTTGTAGTCAAAATAAACGAATTCGCGGGTGTATAAGATTGTCGTCATGGATATAAGAAGTAAAACGAATGCGTTGTATGTTGTTGAAATATGAAAATACAAAAAAAAAACTTTCAAATAATATTAACCGCTTAGCAACAGCAAAGTGTTTTCAATCATCACACAATAAAATTAATGAGCATCTTTTACGCGACATACCGACGATGGAGCTCTAAGTAGTGATAAAAAAGTTATTAGTGCTTAACATCTTTAATTCGAACATTACTGTTACTGTGTTTGTTTTAACTAAATGCTATCCAGTATCCAGTATAAACAAACACGTAGTCCTACGGCAAAGTGGTTGTAGAAGAAAATACGTTTCAAATTTTAATTTGATTCCGTTGCACACATCCAAAACATCATTTCTGAGCCATATTTTTTATCTTTTGTAAACGTCAACATTTTAGATTTCTTATGGTGTTTTACATCCAACGTACGTTTGGTTTTATAGCCACACTCAACACTTATAAAATATATTGTTCAATTGAGTTAGCATCGGATAGAACAGTAATCCAATGCGTGTAATTTACTTTTGCTTGCGTAATTGTTTTCTACTGCTCAATAGTATGTTTTTCAGATATAATAGATGAATTTAATAAAAAAAAATTCAAGTTCACTGGTATGTGTAATTATGTTCACAAATCCATTCCGGATGTTTCACTGTTTAGATTTCTTTTCGTTTTGAGTTAATTCTCAAGAATTCATTAATATTTCACAGTTTAGATTAAAAAAAAGTCATTTGAGTAAACATGTAATGGAAACAAAATATTAAAAGCGAATAATGTACTCAGTTTACGAACACTTGTGCTAAATAAAGGTTTAAAATAGGATGAAGGATTGTCTTCTCAAGCACTGAACCTAACCCGGCGCATGCTGTAACAGAAAAAAGTTATTTCTAGCTCAGTAATAATTCGAAAGAGAGAAAGAGAGTAGCATGAAAAGAGAGCAATGAAAAGTCCCGCATTTATAGTAGTAACGGTATATTAAAATTAGAATATCGACAAAGATACATCAAATAAGTATTCGTAATGTTTAATGTTATTTAACAAAATTTTTGAAAACTTGCGATAAGCAACATATAGTATTTGTTGTTCATAAAATGCGTGACAGTATTCATGAAAGCATGCTTTATTTTCATTGAATAATCTCATTTTCAAATGCCGTCTAACGAGAAGAAAACAATCCGGAAAACGCATGGCTCATGACGCATGAGCAGAAGGTTTTATAAACACACTTCCCTTTCTCACTAGATTGGGTTACTTCTATCATTATGATATTCACAATATGACAAAGTAAACGAGGTGCACGTATAATGATCGTTTCGTCTACAAATGTTCACAATACCAGTTTGAAAAACTTGTATTCTGCCTTGAAATAATAAATATGCCAATTTCAGTGAACGGAACAAAATAGGAGATATTTAGATGCAACCATCTGAAATATTCTAAGATTTACGTTAGCAAAAGGATATCGGATATGTTCGAAGGGGCATTAGTGGCATAATGAGCACCCTAACTTGTTGGCTAATTAACGCGTCCAAAATGACTGAATTTTTCAAGTGTCGTCATTGCAAAACCTAAATTCACTATCAATAATTAAAGGCATACTGTTAATAAATTGGAAAATAATTGACATGATGACGAAAATTGCAATTTAAATTCATGCTTCAAAAACTAGAAATCGGTCAGTGTGTGGGGCACAATGAGCACCCTTATAAACATATGCTTGGAGAGTGTATACAAGTGCAACAACCACACATACACACACACACACACACACACACACACACACACACACACACACACACACACACACACACACACACACACACACACACACACACACACACACACACACACACACACACACACACACACACACACACACACACACACACACACACACACACACACACACACACACACACACACACACACACACACACACACACACACACACACACACACACACACACACACACACACACACATACACAAGTACACACATACATACACAAGTACACACATACATACACAAGTACACACATACATACACAAGTACACACATACATACACAAGTACACACATACATACACAAGTACACACATACATACACAAGTACACACATACATACACAAGTACACACATACATACACAAGTACACACATACATACACAAGTACACACATACATACACAAGTACACACATACATACACAAGTACACACATACATACACAAGTACACACATACATACACAAGTACACATATACATACACACTCATACATAAACAAACATAAAACGTGTCAAATCGTTGAAAAAACTATTGACCGATAGCTGCATCGATACCGTAGCATCTAACCTCCATATCCAAAATATGGTCACCAGCTCTTGTTCTGCAGTTGAATCGAAAACTGTTTTGAAGGAAGCAATTTGGTCCATATCCTCCCCGAAATTGCCTGACATACCGAGCTAACGTCTGCAACAGAATGCCGTGGTACTTGGCGGCTGGTTTTGTGGATGTTCTGTCTCATCTTATAGTGGTTAAAGCTGCTTTCAAGGCCTTTTTTGACCAATTATGTCTTCCGGATTCCCTTGGCATATTCATACCATCACTGTAAACAAGTATTGATGCGATAAACAAAGAAACTGACAGGTTAGGTCATGCGACATAGTGCTCGTTTCACCCCACCTAAAGGTGCCCATTTCGCCCCAATCAAGTAGTTAAAGTAAAAATGGGGTTTTACACTAAGTATAGTATAAAATCAAAACTTCAATGATGGTGAAATTTGAGATACAATGTATACATCATGTTGCAGTGTGCCCTTGATAGTTAAAGATATTTAAATGATCGTAAAAGCTTATTTAGTAGTACCCCAAAATTATTATTTCTGCAGCGTCTGAGAACCAAGTTGAGTTTTGACGTAGGACTACGTCTTTGTTTACTATACTGGGACTGGGTAGCACTTTGTGACAACGAAAATAGAAGTGTAACGTTTGAATGAAAGATTTCAAATGCTAATAACTAGGGTATTGTCGTTATCGTCGGGCCACTGTTATGGTCGGGCCATCACGATTTTACAGTTTTAGTAACTCATGATATCTATGACACAATCATTGTAAAACTTCTTACTGTGATAGCTAACATTTCACAATATTGTGAGTTTCAATCGTGTATTCAAAACACCCGTACTGAATTCAGTGACAAAATCTTTCAAAAAAAAGTTTTCCACGCGCAATTAACTTTTCTTCAGGAAATGATTCATGAAATGCAATCATCGAGATAAATTTTGAAAATGTATGAAGTGTGTTGTGCTGCACACGAAGACTATAGAAAAATCCCCTCTAATAAGGTGTTTGGGAAGGCTAAGCTGAAATACTAGAAAAGCGCTATTTGTACAGGTCGGGTCACTTGAGTAGTCATGGTTGGTCCACCATAATTGTAAGCGCAGAAGCGCAATAATCGCTAGAGAATGTCAGTCACGTAAAATGTGATGAAATGAAGCAAAATTAATACGATAAATACTTAGATTTTTGTTGTTATTTCATTGTAGTTGTACAATTCGGAAAAGGCAATTGTAGCAATACTGATTTTCCAAGATCGCCAAAATTTCGCAAGAATGCAATTAAAAATAGGGTATTTGTGCATATATGAGCCGTTGTTCACGGAATTCATTCTTTTCATGCCTCTATATAGAATTTCAATACGTATGTCGTAGATTTTCTGCGGTGGCCCAAGCTGTACAACATGGCCCGACTATGACAACATTTTTTGTCTTCACGTAAATGCCTATAACTTTTTTATTTTTCAAGCAATCAGTTCAAAACTTTCCGGAAATATACCTTATTCTTAGACCTTTGCAACGATGTATTTAGATTTCCAAAATTCCTTTTGAAACGGAAGTTATGGCCGAATTCCAAAACGTGGCCCAACCACGACGACACTCCCCTACTAAACTACTGAACGAAACTGAAGAATTTATATATCGTTGGATAGATAAAATGACCAGCAATTTTATAGAGGGGTGAGAGAGCAATTTTAAAGGGGGCCTGAGAGGGGGGGCTCTTATACAAATGAAACACAAATTTCCTCAATACACGAAAACTAATCAAGCAAATGGAACCAAATTTGGCATGTGGGGGTTTCAAAAGGCACGATTTTTTTCTACGTTGTACTGAGACCTCTTCTCCTTCTAAGAGGAGGGGCTTCTGTACAAATTAAATACAAATTTCCTCATAACTCTAGAACTAATCAAGCAAATGGAACCAAATTTGGCATGTGGGGGTTTTAGAAGGCAGGAATGTTTTCTATGGTATAATGAGACCCATCCGTCTTTAACCAGGGGTATTTTTTCTATGGTAGATTAGAACCTTTGCTTTCTTTAAGAAGGGGAGATCCCATACAAATGAAATACAAATTTCTTCATAACTCGAAAACTAATCAAGCAAATGGCTCCAAATTTAGCATGTGGGGATTTTTGGAGGCATGAATTTATTTTGAATTTATTAATTTTATGATGGTTTGAGACCCCCCAGCTAGCATTTTCATGTGTATAAAAAAGGTAAAAATCAGCATTACGTACAGATATACATGCTAAATAAATCGTATTACATGCGCAAAATTGGCATATCCGTACTATTTTGGAGGCGATATACGTGATTACGAGTAATTTTGAGCGTTACGACTATATAAGTATTTATATACGATAATATCCGATTAAGCGCGAGTCGCTCTGTACTACTCTACGATTTTGTGCTGAAAATCGTATGTATGTCAGTCATTATCATTATATACGACAAAAAATCAACTTGATCCCACTTTGTCCAGGTTTAGTTACGATTTCGAGTTTGTTAGGGGATATTTACGATAGTTTTCGTACATTGATATACGAGTTGGTGCTAGCTGGGCCCTCACCCCTGTGTAGGAGGATAAGGACTCTCATACAAATAAAACAGAAATTGGTCATTCATTACCATATGACCAACCTTTATGATGCACACAAGTGATGTTTAAAAAAAATTTCTATGTCTCAAAGGTTGCGGGCGTTGTACTTATGAACCCCCGTCCACGTATTTTCAAAGCCACCATTGCATTCAACGAAGAATTGAATCGGAATATTTCGCTCTTCTCTTTTAAACATTCACTTAAGCAATGGCACTCACAGATTTTTATAAACATACATATGCCAGAAATGCAGTTTACATTAGTCTTTGATCTGATGATCTGATATAGTCCTACGTCACCCTTTCGTACAACCCTTAGGGCTGTATACCTTGTAGTTTTTTAATCTAACTCCGTGTTTTAAAAGCAGAGATCACTCATTTTTTGATAAATAGGTACTGTAATACCTACAGCAGTATTTCGCTTGCCATACAATATTACAAAATGCATACTTTCGTAGAAAAGAGGGGTGCCCATTTTGCCCCGTGTGCTCATTATGCCCCTAATCCCCCTAGTTATCGAGTATGTCAAAAAGTGATACATTTGCTTTTTATTTTCCAGCATAAAATTTTTCGGCGAAATCGTTGTCAGTAACATTTATAATGGAAATAGTCAATGCTAGAACTAAACTAGAAGCAATCATAAGCATTTTAAGTACCTCCTATTTTGTAGAAGTTATGAGCGATTGAATTACAGTCAACTAAAAAAGCATTCGGACAGCAGCGCATAAATTTTTCTTTTAGTAATTTTGCACAGTATTTTTGCAAAGAATGGTAACACATATTTTTTAAAACAATGTTTAACTAAAGCATATTTAGATGCACAACAAAAATTCGGGGAAAAGCTTTCCGTTTTGAAGATCGAGTACATATAATTTGAATTGCTCAAAAATGCAGCCAAAAAAGTATTCGGACAGTTAACTATTAGTTGAAATAAATGTCCTTTCTCGCTCAACTACCACCTTGTAGGACCAATTTACATTCTTGATGACCTATTTTAATCTGTTTGGGATAAAATTAACAATTTTTCAAATATCCCTCTGTGAACTGCTGACCATTTTTTTGCAAAAGCTCGGTTTAAGTCATTTTGATAAGAAATCAAATGATTTCTCATTATAGAAATGAATTTATCTAAAAAGATGTTCAAAAGGGTTCAAATCTAGACTGAATGCTGATGTTTCGATAGCGCTAGGACAACTGTATGGAGCCTACCGCTTACAATTATCGACAGTATATTTAGATTCAACATCGCGGTACAATATGTATGTACCACAGAATTACAATTTTGCTTTAATTTCACCTAAAATTGTTCAGATAATTGAGTTTACACTTAGTTCTATACAAAAATATATATCTTTGCTACCTCTGAGCTTTGCATGCACCCCAGCAAGGTACGACAGCACCAACCTTTATGCAAGAATAACTAAAAGAGAAGGATTACAAGAGGAAAATCACTCGTCGGCAAGTAAACAAGCAATGCGGTTAGTGTCATACCTTGTTGGGATGCATGGAAAGCTCCGAGGTAGCAAAGATATATATTTTTGGATAGAACTAAGTGTAAGCTCAATAATCTGAACAATTTTAGGTGAAATTAAAGCAAAATTGTCATTGTGTGGTACATATATATTGTACCGGGATGTTGAATCTAAACATACTGTCGATAATTGTAAGCGGCAGGCACCATACAATTGTCCTAGCGCTATCGAAACATCAGCATTCAGTCTAGATTTGAACCCTTTTGAACATCTATTTAGATAATTTCATTTATATAATGAGAAATCATTTGATTTCTTATCAAAATGACTTAAACCGAGCTCTTGCAAAAAAATGGTCAGCAATTCACAGAGGGATATTTGAAAAAATTTTAATTTTATTCCAAACAGATTAAAACAGGTCATCAAGAATGTAAATGGTCCTACAAGGTGGTGGTTGAGCGAGCAAGGACATTTATTTCAACTAATAGGTAACTGTCCGAATACTTTTTTGGCTGCATTTTAGGCAATTCAAATTATATGTACTCTATCTTCAAAACGGAAAGCTTTTCCCGAATTTTTGTTGTGCATCTAAATATGCTTTAGTTAAACATTGTTTTAAAAAATATGTGTTACCATTCTTTGCAAAAATACTGCGCAAAATTACTAAAAGAAAAATTTATGCGCTGCAGTCTGAATACTTTTTTGGTTGACTGTATGTCAAAATTTCAGCACGAAATTATATGAAATTCTGCGTGTTTAACGTCTGCCTGTCAAAATTTGGTACGTTTTGTCCATGGAGTTTTCAATGGAATTTCACCAGGAATACGTGTAAATAAAAAAGCGCCCAGTTAACTTTGAGGTACGATACTGATCTAACAAGCCAGTCTTTTTGTGTTCGAATCACGGCTGGGTGGTGCTACTAGATAGAGTCAGTAGAGGGTGTCCATAGTAAAATTGCAACACATTCAAATTGCTCTAACTTGTGAACCGTTAGGTAAAATCAATTGAAAATTTGCATGGAGAAAGTTCCAAGTGCATTGTTTATACTGTGTGAGTCTTTTTATCAGGTGCGCAAAGATAAGAAAAATGCCGTCGAAATAACAGCTCGTTTACGAAAAGATTCTTCATAAGTACATCGAAAATCAGAGTCTGTCACATCGTGCCATCAGTAGAAAGTTGGGAATCCCAAATTCTACCTACTGCAAAGGATAAGTTTGAGTAGAGAACCTCCTCAAAAAAGAAAATGTTGAATTTTATCAAGAAATTCTTGATTTGGCAAGCAATTTGTTCATGTGGAAAGCGGAGTACACCTTTCGCGACCCCAGGTACCACAAACATAGACAGGTGTGTTTGAAAGAGTGTCTTCAAAGGGATTTTTGGTTTTTGCCTCTTCTGAACTCTCACAACTGTATGGTAAGATTTGACTTCATGCCATTGTGCAAAGGCCGTACTGGAGTGGCATAAGGCAAATAATGTCGATTTCTTGCCGAAAGATCATAACCCCTCAAATACACCGGTGCTACGGCCAATTGAGGAATACTAGGCTGTTATGAAGCAGAATCTTCTGAAACATCCCTAAGTAGTCAAAACAGTTGAAGAAATGCAGAAAGTATGGGTAAATATGCAATCCATGTCGGTTTTGAGGTTGTACAAAACCAAATGGGTGGGGTTAAGGCCAAAGTACGTGCATTCGGATACGGAGGCGAAATTTAATAAAATAAAAAAACGCTAAAACTTAGTTTAATTATTTCATTTGATGCCCTGAAAGTTTGATGACACCCGGATAAAAACTCGAATTTTGCGAATTAATTATCTGTGTTGCAATTTTAAAATGGACAGCCTTTATGACTAAGGCTTTAAGCCTAAGGCTTTGGTTTTTTATGTGTAAATAAAGATCTCAAAGACATGTAAATGTTAAGAAACATGAGATAAACACACCATAGCTCTGCAAACTGATGTTTCGCTTAACTGGCGAGTTCTGTATTGAGGAAAAGAGCGAACGAAACCTGCAGAGAAGCATTCGACTGGAATTCGCTAGAAGAGGTAGATCTACCCAGGTAACCAATAAGCATTACCAATGCTATTTACATGCAAGCCAATAAGCATTTAGGCAACCTTAATTGCTACTTTGGCAAAATATACGACTAATTTACTGCCAAACCTCTTATAATGCTGACAATGCTTGTTACCAGCTGATTACCGACAAGAAGATTAAAAATTGAATTTTGCATGCCAATTTACAACACTTAAGCAGTCAAAAAGCTAATATACAGCAACGTGCTGTATAAAACGCCAGATATACTAATGAGCGATTAATTTACTGCTTATGGTAATGCTTGTTGGTTACCTGGGCAGAGACTCATAGCGACACAGCTTAGTCTACGACATCTGGGCTGTTGTCGAGAACCTGTCCTGGCGACAGGTGAAAGCCTTGTCGGGTAATCGCCGGCAACGGATATCTTCGATTTCATCGTCAGCGTTATCATTCGATATTTTACTTTTTACTTGATTGAACAACGTTTCATTAATAATTTCCCTTCTAAAAGGACAAAAATCGTGGATGAGCCAATCCCAACGACAAGCGAAGTTAAGAAGGTCATCCAGCACCTGAAGAGCAAGGCTAGGAAGGATGGCGCTAAAGTGAAGGTTATTAAGTTTGTCCGGGAAAAATGATTACTTGTCTGTACCGCCATATGGTAAGAATTAGTTTTACCGTCTTTATTTTGATTAATTTCACCTCCGTATCCGAATACCCTTACTTTGGCCTTATTCCCACCCATGAGATTTTGCACAACCTCAAATTCGACATGTTTTGCCTATTTACCCATGCCGTCTTCTTTTCTTCAACTGTTTTGACTACTTTGGAAGGTTTTAGAAGATTCTGCTTCGTAATAGCCCGGTTTTTCTTGATTTCTCACGGCATCGGTGTATTTGGGGGTTAAGGTGTTTCGGCACGAAATCGACATTATGTGCCTTATACCACTCTAGAACGTCCTTTGCGTAATGACATGAAGCCAAAATCCGGCCAGAACACCGAAGAACAGTTGTGATACTTCAGAAGAGGAAGAAGTGACTTTTGAAGACACTCTTATAAATGCACCTGTCCATTCATGGTATCTGTGGTCACCAGTGTACTCCGCTTTCCACATAAATTAAATCAAGAATTTCTTGGCAAACTTCGACATTTTCTGTGTTTAGAGGTTCTCTGGAACATCAAACTTATCCTTTGCAGTGAAATAATGGTTCCCCGGTATCAGGATGAAGTCCGATTTCACGTAGGTATTGTCGTACCCCAAGTAACAAATTCAATTTTAAGATGCACTTGAAGAGGTTTCTAGCATTTGCTCCTTAAAACCGAATATAAAACTTGCAATTCTACAAATCTGCGATAAAACAGCCATAAAACCCTTATAAATCTGGGGAGGCCCACACTAAAGAAGGTTCTCAAGAATATTTCCCAAGGTCCTTTTAAAACTTGTAATTCTTATCGATATGTATTTATAGTGACTTCTAAGAGTCGGTTGAAACTAAAAGAAAACCACCACAAGTGTTGATGATTTTATGGTTGTCGTCTAAAAGAACACTTGCAAGGCATTATACACTTTTCACAGTCTTAATTTTTTCAAATTGACTAGAAGCTATGAGAGAAGAAGCATTCACAGATATTGCTTTTCCAAAATGTATATAAATGAAAATCGAAAATAAAAGCAGCTGCTTTGTTGTCAATCAATGAGAAATTTTTCATGTCACGCTCAGTTTATCGATGTTTTGTGACATGAAAGTTAGAAAATTTAATTTTAATTTTCGCTAGATTATTAAAAAATTTAATTAACAAAAAAAATGCAATAATTTCATGAAGAAGTTGATAGCTACCAAATTTTTAACAAATTGCGGCAAAAAGTCTTTTAAGTGTCCGAACATTAAAAAGATAAGGTCACTTATGGTATTGCATAACAGCATATTTATAAACGCCCATATGCAATTGGCTAGAATTTCAAAAGTAATCAAAACAGTCCTGTTCGCCATTTTTTCAATGGTTTTATCTAAATCAACCTGAAAGCGCTTGTTAGACTAACATTTCTTGCACAAGACAAAGAATAATTTTCCAAGAGGTCGATAAGTTCATCTATACTTATTGTATTCTTGAAGAAGACAAGTTGTGCTTGAACAAGAATTGTTTGAATTACTTAAGGGAACCAAGTTTTTTGCAAGATAATCATTCTAGTATAAACAAAGAAAACGTCAACAAAGTGTCAATGTAAGATGTTTTTTGTGCTGGAGGTTCACCTACTTACATTGAGTTTAATATTTTTTAAGTACAGCAATCATTATGATTACCAATATAAATTGATTTTAAAAATTAAAAGAGTGCTGCACGGCAGTTCCATGCGTAAAGTTTAATCTGCAAAATTTTTTATATACTTTGTCGTTACAACCGTCTTTAAAAAAATATGCTTCAACTGCTTCAACCCCTTCGAACATTTTCCCAACACCGGCTAATGACCTCTATAGTCAGTTTAAAAAATACAAACAACTCTACAAACCCGCACCGCCTCCGCCAAAATACAATCGAGCCAAATTTTCTAATAACATACAAATCTACCATTGATGCATCATCACCGGCATAGTCCTTCCTCAGCTCATTTGTAAATCTTCATTGTTTTTTTATTTCGCCGATTTTTCATATGAAATCTTGCTAGTTTCGATTAAAAGATCCATATTTGTTCAATATTCTCCTGGTTCGGATGCCCGTTTTGACAGATCAGTTGTTTACGCTCGAATGTTCTTTCTTCAGAGTATGATTTCCCTTACAAGAATATACGGTTTTAAGATGGTTTTATGGTAGTATTGTTAAGGCAAACCAATCTTGCAGAAGAATGTCATAAATGTTTGTCGAAACTATTGCTAGGTTTTAAGGAGCGTCGTTTTAGAGCAGAAATCAAGTATCCTTTAAAACCACTTATAAGGTAAATCATACTTCAGAAATGTTAATCAAATAAGACAACATTCACTTGAGGAAAAATATTATAAAACCTGATAGATTTTGCAATGCTCTGATAAAACTACTATAAGAAATGCATAAGACCAATTTGCTATTGGATTGTTACTTGGGACATAACGCAGCAGCTTGATTTTGTCAGCTTTTGATCGAATAACTTCCGGGCACAGCTTTTCGCGACCGTATTCTGTTGGAACATTCTGAATCTTGAACGTACGTATTCCAGCTCGAATTTTGGCCTTCTGCACGAAACTTTTGCTCAGAGCCAAACCTTGAACGGAGTGCAGTTTATTGTCCCGTCGAAGTCCCCAACTACGTAGTGTTATTCGTATCCTTAACAGTATACGAATGACTCTTTTCTCCGTATCATGGTTTAGTCCGATGGACAGTCCGACGTTCTTCGAACCGTTTTATGACACGAGAAACCGTAGAATTTGGGATTTCCATTTTTTTTACCGATGGCACGATATGATAAATTCTCATTTCGATGTATTTGTGCAGATTTTCTTCGCGAACGAGCTGTTTTTTCTACGCTATTGTTCAGATCTTTGCACACTTGATAAAACGACTTACACAGTTTAAACATTGCACTTTGAGCTTTGTCATGCAAAGTTTTAATTAAGTTCACCCAACGGTTTAAAAGTTACAGCAATTTGAGTGTGTTGTAATTTTATCGTGGACACCCTTTACAAAGTATCCATGCATAATTTTTTCATTGATTCCAAAGTTGCGTCTAATCGTTCGATCGTACCATCGACCGTAGAGAGCTATGGATAATCAATGATTATTATTATTATTAATTATTATTATTATTATTATTATTATTATCAGAATTTTTCACTTCTCAGGAGTAACGCTGGAAACTTTCACCTACCCCGGGCTATCCGTTTTGCCAAAGGGGTTAGGCTCTGAGGTCTCATTCATCAGTTATTAATTTTTTTGGTGTTTGAGTGTTTGCTTCGGTTGGATCAGTTATGGTGGTTCAGGAACCTCCGTACAATGTTGCAGGTACCCAGAACCACCGCTTTCTGGATTACTTGTAGTTCGGTGCGCAGCTCCAACTCTTCTAAGAAGCGCAGTAGAGTACAGGAAACTAGTCCAGTAGCAGAGATTACTACTGGAACTATTCGTACTTCCTCCAGGTGCCACATTTGCCGTAACTCCTCGGCCAAATCATGGTATTTCGTGATTTTGGTCGAGAAAGTTGATTGCACATTGTGGTCTAGCGCTACAGCAATATCGAAGAGGGTGACCCGCTTCATCCTTTTGTTGTAGATCACAATGTCAGGGCGATTGGCACGTATGAGGGCATCCGTTATGATCTCGCGATCCCAGTACAGCTTTACACAGTCATTTTCCAGGACTGGGTGGGGCAGGTATTTGTAGTAAAGTACGTAGCAGTTTACCAAGTTGTGCTTCAAAGCAAGTTGTTGGTGCACAATCTTGGCAACCGTATTGTGGCGATTGAGGTAGGCCGTTTCTGCTAACGCTTGGCAGCCTGCAATAACATGCTCAATCGACTCCCCTACTACATTGCACTTACGGCAACGATCCTCTATGTTTTCGTGCAATATGTACCTGCGGTAGTTCTTCGTTGCAATAACCCGGTCCTGGATGGCTACCATGAATCCTTCTGTCTCCGAAAAGAGATCACCTCGCACCAACCACGTATTTGATGCTGCTTTGTCTATGTGTGATTGTTCTAACTGATGGGGGTGCGTCCCATGCAGCTCTTTTTGCTTTCCACGTTTCGACCTTTTCTGGTACGGTTTTTAGGTCGCAGTTCAGCTGGTAATGCTCCTGCGCCAGATGCAGGGCGCTGAACCCGTGGTCTGCTTCACAGACAGTGCGGTAGACAACATGACGAGTCTGACTATCTATGAAATATCTCCGCAACTGCTCGATCTGGGATACGCATAGCGCTTGGATGTCAGTGACACCTCTTCCTCCTTCCATGCGTGGTAAGGTGATTCTTTCGACTGCCGATCTTGGGTGGTGCGAAGGGTGCTTGGTTAGCGATACTCGCAAGGTACGTTCAATCGCTTCCAAATCCGTTTTGGTCCATTTAACCACCCCGAAGCTGTATGTCAACAAAGGCACGGCAAACGTGTTTATCGCCTTTACTTTGTTGCCGGCAGAGAGGAGTGATTTCAAAATACGGTTGACACGATACAGGAACCGTTCCTGCAGTTCTTTCCTGATAGTCGTGTGGTGAATACCTTTCAGTTGCAGGAATCCCAGGTATTCGTACGACTCACCTTCAATCATACTTCGAATTTCCTCCCTTTCGTTGATGCGGAAACTTTCAGCGTCCATTACTTTACCCCGATGGATATTTACGAGACGACATTTGTCGACGCCAAGCTCCATCCGAATATCGTTGCTGAACGTTGTCACCAGCTGCAACAAATGACGCAGCTTCTCCATAGTTTCCGCAAACAGCTTCAGATCGTTCATATAGAAGGTGTGGGTAATTATTGTACTCGTTGTCCCACTTTTCAATTGGTAGCCATAGCTGCTTCGGTTAAGTGCTTTGCTGAGGGGGTTCATCGCAAGGCAAAACCATAGCGGACTGAATGTATCGCCTTGGAAAATCCCCTTTTTTATGCTGAGAGTTCTGGATCGTAACACCTCTATCCCGTCGGTAGTGTGGAGTGAAGTGTTCCACATTCCCATTGCGTGCTTCATTAACCTGATGATGCCACCGTCTATTTTATACAATTCTAGTACCTTAATTAGGTACGAGTGGGGTACTGAATCGTATGCCTTCTTGTAGTCGATGTACGCCATACTGAGGTTTCGCCTATTTCGGCTTGCCTGTCCCACAATGACTGCATCGATGATGACTTGGTCTTTACAGCCTTGTGTGTTTTTACGGCATTATTATTATTATTATTATTATTATTATTATTATTATTATTATTATTATTATTATTATTATTATTATTATTATTATTATTATTATTATTATTATTATTATTATTATTATTATTATTATTATTATTATTATTATTATTATTATTATTATTATTATTATTATTATTATTATTATTATTATTATTATTATTATTATTATTATTATTATTATTATTATTATTATTATTATTATTATTATTATTATTATTATTATTATTATTATTATTATTATTATTATTATTATTATTATTATTATTATTATTATTATTATTATTATTATTATTATTATTATTATTATTATTATTATTATTATTATTATTATTATTATTATTATTATTATTATTATTATTATTATTATTATTATTATTATTATTATTATTATTATTATTATTATTATTATTATTATTATTATTATTATTATTATTATTATTATTATTATTATTATTATTATTATTATTATTATTATTATTATTATTATTATTATTATTATTATTATTATTATTATTATTATTATTATTATTATTATTATTATTATTATTATTATTATTATTATTATTATTATTATTATTATTATTATTATTATTATTATTATTATTATTATTATTATTATTATTATTATTATTATTATTATTATTATTATTATTATTATTATTATTATTATTATTATTATTATTATTATTATTATTATTATTATTATTATTATTATTATTATTATTATTATTATTATTATTATTATTATTATTATTATTATTATTATTATTATTATTATTATTATTATTATTATTATTATTATTATTATTATTATTATTATTATTATTATTATTATTATTATTATTATTATTATTATTATTATTATTATTATTATTATTATTATTATTATTATTATTATTATTATTATTATTATTATTATTATTATTATTATTATTATTATTATTATTATTATTATTATTATTATTATTATTATTATTATTATTATTATTATTATTATTATTATTATTATTATTATTATTATTATTATTATTATTATTATTATTATTATTATTATTATTATTATTATTATTATTATTATTATTATTATTATTATTATTATTATTATTATTATTATTATTATTATTATTATTATTATTATTATTATTATTATTATTATTATTATTATTATTATTATTATTATTATTATTATTATTATTATTATTATTATTATTATTATTATTATTATTATTATTATTATTATTATTATTATTATTATTATTATTATTATTATTATTATTATTATTATTATTATTATTATTATTATTATTATTATTATTATTATTATTATTATTATTATTATTATTATTATTATTATTATTATTATTATTATTGTTATTATTGTTATTATTGTTATTATTGTTATTATTGTTATTATTATTATTATTATTATTATTATTATTATTATTATTATTATTATTATTATTATTATTATTATTATTATTATTATTATTATTATTATTATTATTATTATTATTATTATTATTATTATTATTATTATTATTATTATTATTATTATTATTATTATTATTATTATTATTATTATTATTATTATTATTATTATTATTATTATTATTATTATTATTATTATTATTATTATTATTATTATTATTATTATTATTATTATTATTATTATTATTATTATTATTATTATTATTATTATTATTATTATTATTATTATTATTATTATTATTATTATTATTATTATTATTATTATTATTATTATTATTATTATTATTATTATTATTATTATTATTATTATTATTATTATTATTATTATTATTATTATTATTATTATTATTATTATTATTATTATTATTATTATTATTATTATTATTATTATTATTATTATTATTATTATTATTATTATTATTATTATTATTATTATTATTATTATTATTATTATTATTAATCATGAACGAGAGTGATTTTTCGGAGAGCTGATCAAACTGGTTAAGATGAAATTTGACGCCATCGATTCTGCAAAATTCAAAAGCAGTTTTTTTGTTTGAAACAAAAATTTTGTTCAAGAAAGCAAATTCGCTGTGTTCAGATTGGCAAGAGGCAGTGAATACATTTCTATAAACCGAATCCCGCTTTTGGGCTCAAAAACTGCTTCCGAAATTGGGCTCTCCGACGAAAAGTTATTGACTGCTAATTTCCCGTTAAGGCTATGGTGAATGGTAAAGGATGTCCCACATCAAATTGCACCACGTAAAAAACGCCGTAAAAATTTACCTAATTGACCGATCTTTTTCAAACTTTCAGACAATAAAATATAACCCATTAGTAAGCTTTTGGCGTATTTATTTCATTCAACTTCAATACCATAACCGTATGCTCACACCTTACGCTTAACTCTACTCAAAAAGTTTTGTACAACATCTAGCTGCAGTTTCTTCTGTAGGAAATCCACTTTTTCTTCATGTCTTCCTCAGATTTGACCTCCTTGGGATGTTTTTGTAAGTTAGGTACAACATCTGGCTACAGTTTCTTCTGTAGGAAACCCACTTTTTCTTCATGTCTTCCTCAATTTGACCTCCTTGGGATGTTTTTGTATTGCCTGCTTCATAATAGCCCAATATTTTTCGATGGACCTTAGTTCCTGTGCGTTAGGGGCGTTCATGTCCTTTAGATCCGACCAAAAGATCGTAGGGCCCTCGTGTTGCTTCGACAGAGGAAGCAGACGCTTCTGTAGACACTCCTTGAGGTAGATCTGCTCGCTCACAGTTCCGGTAGTCACGAACGACGCACTCTGTTTGTCACTTGAGCAGATCGCTTACCAAATCATGTATCTCTTGGTAAACTTTGAAAGTTTCTGCTGCCTTACTTCCTCCGGGTCATCAAACTTGTACTGTACGGTTAAGAATACCCAGCTAGCACCAACTCGTATATCAATGTACGAAATATCTCCTAACAAACTCGAAATCGTAACTAAAGCTGGATAAAGTGGGATCAAGTTGATTTTTTGTCGCATATAATGATAATGACTGACATACATACGATTTTCAGCACAAAATCGTACAGTAGTACGGAGCGACTCGCGCTTAATCGGATATTATCGTATATAAATACTTATATAGTCGTCGCTCAAAATTATTCGTAATCACGCCTCCAAACTAGTACGGATATGCCAATTTTGCGCATGAAATACGATTTATTTAGCATGTACATCTGTACGTAATGCTGATTTTTACCTTTTTTATACGTATGAAAATGCTAGCTGGGCAGTAGCCCCGTATGCTGCCGTCTTGACGTAAGCCTCATAATCCATGATGAGAGAGTTGAGGATTTTCCAGGTGCTTGCGCAAAATAAATTCACGGCGTTGCTTTTCCAATTTTCCAATTTTCGAAAAACTGGCCGCGATAAAAATACAATGTAAACAATATACCCTAAACTACTTCTACCCAAATTTTCAAGAGAAAATACCCAATGGCTAATTTTCTACAGCGTTTCTTCCGTAGTATAATTTCATGTGGGAACCCCATTACGCTGTATCATCAGGGTTGCCACATGCACAGATTATTTTGTGTTTAACAAATATTTTAAAGAAATCGCCTGTGCAGAATCTGCATGCATAGAATAGAGCTTGCTAAGCTCAGTGCAAAAGGTTATAAAAACTTATCGTTTTTCACTCAAACGTATGTTTTTTACCGGGGGAAAACAAAAACAAACGTGTAAAATCAATGTAAAATCTAACAACAGCAACAACAAATCGCACGTCGATGTGTGCGTGCGGCAAATGTCAGCAAGCTCAATACAGAATTTCGCCAATTACACAGATTAAACAGATTTTTGAGCTTTCACATGAGAGTGAAAGAGACGAAAAAGTTAGCAAAATGACTCACTCTCATTGTTTTGCATTGGACAGATTTCTGCATAGATATTTTTCTTCGATCGACAGATGGCCAGATTTTTCCAACAAAAAACACAGAATTATATGTGGCATCCCTGCGTATCATACGTAGCTTTCAGCGGGCTTTGTCAGCGTGATGGTTTCTTATGCTTACTTTTCGACAAAGTGCTACAGAGGGTTATGAACGAAGTGGATGACATGGCACATGGATATTGTCGACAGAACATCTGTAGCAGTGGCTAAACAGATTAGCGAGGTGTAGCAAAGGTGCACGTCCAAAATTATGTGTATGCTGATCGGCGGAACCAAGGCCGACCGACACCGCTTGAGCGATAGGATAACATTCGGATACAATGAGGTATTGGAGGAATTTACCTACTTTCGCTCACTAGTGATGGCGAACAATGACAGCAGCAGCCGTGAGATTCGGAGATTCGTTATTATCAGCAGAAGTCAAGCTTACTTCACAAGAAACAGACTGAACCTTCGTACAAAGTTTGTCTTGTACAACACGCTCAATAGACGTGGACTATGCACGAGAAGGATCCACGGGTGAGTGTTTAAAATACAGCGGGCAGAAATTTATGCTAGATGAAGCGAGGTCTGGCGGCGAGTATACGGTATCTAAGGAATTGAAGAGCGGCAGCCGATAGCTGAGCTATGGAAAAATTTTGTTCATTATGGTCTGTCTTAGGACAGAAATATTATTTAATGATAATTATTTGATTTCTGTCTTTGTAGCGCTGTTACGTCTTATAAGAAGATGTTATTTTTTGGTAATTTACAGTTGCAACTCCCCCCCCCTCCCCAGCCTCCCAGTTGGCTTCGAGGAATGATGCTGGCCTAATAAGCCAGTCGTCGTATGTTCGAATCTCGACTGGGAGAGGCTGTAAGAGTCAATAGGATCGTAGCAACTGGCCCTGTAATTGGCCTGCACGCTAACAGCTGGCTGCGAAGTCTGTCGTATAAAAACAGAGGGTCAAGTTTCGATAACGGAATGTAGCACCTGGGCATTGCTTTTTTTTACTGCCACAACTTACTTACTTACTTAGTTGGCCTTACGTCTTATGACAAGGCCTGCGTAACGCCTTGTTCCTTTCGGAGTTGATGCGAAAACCATTTTTGCAGGATAGTTGTCTGGCATTCTAGCAACATGTCCTGCCTAAAGTTTCCGTCCAGCTTAAGCCGCTTTCTGAATACTGGATTCTGCGTAGAGACGTGCGAGTTCGAGGTTCATTCTTTGCCTTCATACACCGTTCTCTTGCACGCCGCCAAAGAGGCTTCGTAGCAACAACCGTTCGAAAACTCCGAGTGCCCGCAGGTCCGTTTCATGCCTATACACTCAAGTCTTTTTTTACACGGTTTGTTTTTTTCGATTACTCGAAAACGGTGCAGCTAAGGAACTATTTACAATCTACGTGAGGAATGTCGAGCTACTCCCAAATGTATTGAGAAATAAATGAATGGTCTCTAAGTTACCCCGTTCTTAATACTCAAAAAACTAAACCGTGTAAAAAAAGTACTTGAGTGTAGAGGAAAACCGGTCTAATTGGCGTTTTGTATAATGTGCACTTTGTACGGACACGGAGACACAGGTTTTTCAACCAGAAGGGTTTGTGGAGTTTGTAGTAGGCACGACTTCCGCTGATAACATGCTTTTTAATCTCATGGCTGTTAATATTGGCCTCTGTTGCCAGTGAGCCAAGGTATACGAACTCGTCAACTAACTTGAATTCTACCCCGTAGATAACCACGGTACTGCCTAAGCGGGCCCTGTCGCGCTCGGTCCCGCCGGCCAGCATATACTTCATTTTAGCGGTATTTATCTTTCTTTCTCTTTGTTTGACGTAGGATTACGTCTTTGTTTACTATACTGAAAGATTTCAAATGCTTATAACTTCTATACCACTGAACGAAACACAACTGTTAATATGTCGTTGGAAAGATAAAATGTTCAGCAATTTTGTAGTGACATGCTTATAATAATCTTTAATGAGTATAATAATTATAATAATCTTTAATGAGTATAATAATTATAATAATCTTTAATGAGTAATTCTCGCTGAAACGGGGCCACTACTGACACGAGATCTTCAAATATTGGAACTTTTGCACTTAATTGATTGAAAATGGTTAAAAAATAAGAATTACATTTTTGATACCTCGAAATAGAGGACCCCTCGTTTGTCAAGGGCCCTAACAGTTTCAAAAGAAGTTGAATTTTGAGCATGTGATATCTATTCATGCTCTAAATTTATTTAAATGTGCACTTCCTTTTGCTTTTTTCTAAAGTTCGCTCGCTATAGTTTTGTTCTGCTCAGTAACCATCGGTGTTGGCGTGGGTTCTAAGTCCGTTATTTTCAGAATTTTCACAAGGAGACCAACCAAGACGACCCAAGCCGGTACGATAAAAGGTTATTGTGATAAAAGAATATGTATTATTCAAGTGAATTGTAACACTTCCGGGACGGAATTTTGGCTAATTCGGCGGAGCGGTTTCCGTAGCGCATCTACTCACTGTTTTAATGAGCCAAGCTGGAGGCGATAGATACTTATGAACATACACATGCCAGAAATGCAGTATGCATTAGTCCTTGCTCTAATGATCTGACATAAAGGAATACTTCATCGAGTAAAACACGTTATCAAAATAACACAATATAATGTAAGCATAGGTCTACACCACCCTTTCGTAAAACCCTTGGGGCTGTATACCTTGCAGTTTTTTATCGACAGTATAGCAGTCGGTTTACTTTTCGCTTAAGGAAGAGTGAATGTTTAACGCGAGAAATGTAGAATTAGGCAATCTAAAACCAAATATATAAACTTAGCGAAGGGGAGAGGTGAACAACCATAAGATTTACACGGGAAAAGCAAAGCAAACTGTTTTATTCATACGGCCTAATAGGGCACGGGCATTGGCGTAGCTAGGAAATTTCCCTGGAGGGGGCCTAGGGGGTGCCTTCCAAAAAATTTTTGATTATGATCTTGTTACTCTGACTGTCACCGATAGCACAAGGTTTTGTAGGGAAATACCAGGTGGGCTTGATGAGGGTCCGCGCAATTACCAAAAATGTCGGGAGTACAACCAGCTATAGAAGATAATGCACGAACACGGTTTTCCGAATAAACTGACGCAACTGAGCAGACCTACATTGGAGAGAGTGTTGTGTTTCGTGTGCATCTCGGAGATACTTTCGAGTTACTTTGAGACGCGGTGAAAGTTGGGACAAGGTGACGGCTTATTTTGCATGCGATTTTTTGCGATGTTGAATACGCACTTGAAGGGGTGATTCGAAGAAATCGGAATCTAGGACGAGTGTTCTAAACATAAATGCGGCCAAGACCAAATACTCACAGGAAACAAACGCGTGTCTCTCGCGGACGGTAACTGTTGATGGCGACGATCTAGAAGTGGCAGATGGGTACGTGTATTTGGGATTGCTGGTGCACACGGACAACAACACTAGTAAGGGGATCTAGTTGGGTAATTAAGCGGGAAAATAGGCTTCCTTTGCCCTTCGCAAAACGCTAGGCATACGCTATGTTCGAGCGGAAGGTACTGCGGGTAATATTTGGCGGAGTACAAACTGTAAGTGGAGAAAAATGGCTCGACCAGGACGAAAGTGATTTGCGACTTCTGTGACTGGGAAATTTGTGACGAGTAACCCAAGATGTAATTGAATGGAGACGAATGCTTGAAACAGCATGAGCCGGGGTGGCTACTAAGCTACTGACGACGACGATAACTACGCTTTTGCGATGCCTAGTGAAAAAGAAAATATCTACACAGCGGGAACATATAGACTGTGCTTTTCCCGGTTTCCAATTCCAATGAGGAAAATTACTGGAGGGGGTCTGCAGAATTCTGGAGGGGGCCTGGTACCCCAGGCACCCCCTCTAGCTACGCCAATGGGCACGGGAGGGTATTTTCAGCCCATTAAGCGATGGCATCTATTTTTTCGGCCAATGGCCTAGTTCTAGCGGAAGAACCGGGTGGTTTTGACGTTCTTTGAATAAAAAATAGTAGATTACTTACAGTCTTGAGAAAATAGTTTTAACATATTAAAATTCTATGTCGGCAAAGTATTTTTATTGGCAAAAGAAAAGGGAAATAGGCTGAATTCAGAAACCTGCTGAAAATACCCTCCCGTACCCTAGATAATTATTAATAAGATTGAATACAAATTTTGGATTGATACCTGCGGTAAGACGTTGTTCTACGTCAAAACTATTGGTGTATTCCTCAAACGACTCGCGGCTTTGATAGCTCAGCCCACTTAACGAAAGTCTTTCAGTAAGTGGACTAACAGTTACAAATTGCATAGGTATAAATTTTCGCATATTTGATAAGGTCAGGGCTTGAAAAGGGATCGCAAGTTGAATGTGACTGCCGTGAATGCGAACTTTCCGCATTCAAACTCCGCTTTTTGAACGATCATTTGACTGTTTTTCGAATCCAGTCAATCTGCCGCTTGCGCTGCTGCCGTCTTACAATTCATGCGGCATCTCAGCAAAAGCAAACAGTCAATCTCCCGTTTTGCTTCGCGCTTTGAGAATATAAACTGCAAACTGACTGGAAGCATACGGTGACGTATTTTTTCGTTTCTCTTTTTGTCTCCAAATCGGCTGCTCACAGTAATAGTTTGTCACCCGGACGTCGGTCCGACGCAAGCAAAATATTCGTTTGTATTGGACGGAGTCCGACCGACTTCTTCCATGCACATGTAGTAGTTGTTTTTTTTGTAGTATTGAAGCATACGATTGTGCGGTTGCTTTTCGTTAGCGTGGTGATTGCCAGTCATTCGCTGCTCCAAACAGTAAAGGCAACTTGATCGAAACGAAAATGTCAAAAAGCTTTAGAACGCGTTCATTCTGTTGCGTGCATTCGGCGTTTGACTGAGCAAACTGCCAGTTGCGTTACTGGCCTTGCCAGCGTTGCTGATATTGTTCAGGGTTTTGCGTGAGAAAAAAAGAAAGGGAAGTATTTTTGCTTTTGTCAACACTCACGCGTTGACAGTACGGCACGAGATTTCCTGTAAGTGCGAGCAGCCTACGAAATCTCTTTCAACGCTGGCAACGCTAAACGGACGGTGTGAACTTGAATGCGCGTTGGTGTGACTGCGGTAGAAAAAAGGATCGGTCGAAGCCCTGGATAAGGCATATCATCACATGGAAATTCATTCAAATTAGGCTAGTAGAAGTATTGAACAATTTATTCAGCTTCAAGTCCAATAGAAAGCAAATTCAAGTTCAATTTTATGTCTAATTTCAATGTTAAACCTCAAGTGTAATTTCAATTCCCATTTTAAGTCCAATTTCAGAAGCGATTTCATGTCCTATTTCAAGACCAATGCCAAGTCTAATTTTATTCGAACTTTCTGTAAAATTTTAAATTCTATTTTTAGTTCAATTTCATGTTTAATTTCAAGTAAAACTTTCTAATTTCGCTGCCGATTTCAAGTTCGATTTGACGTAAAATCAGCCTAAGTTTGGATCCAATATCATGTCCAACCAAAGCCTAATGTTAAGTCAAATTTAAAGTTCAACTCTGACGTCCCGTCTAATTCCAATTTTACTTCCTAGTCAAATTTAATTTTAATTTTAAGTCCAATTGTACCCGGAGCCAGCATTTTTGTTATAAGTAAAAATTTCATCCAACGATTACTGGTTTTTTCTTGGTTAGTTAAAACATGTTTAGAAACGTCGAGTACTCCAGCTTCTGTTTATGTGTAGACACGCTAGTGGTTTTGTTGTTACAGGAATTGGAAGAGAAGGTTTCGAGAAAATCAATGCTAAAAACGTTGACGAACTTCTCAAAGGTTATTAATCTTTCAATTAACTGAAACTGATTCGAAGATATGTATGTATCGCTAAAACCGATTGGAAAATTAAAAAAAAAATATAGACATTGGATAATACAGAAGGTGGTCTGAAATTTTTGGAGCGTCTTAGTAGAATACGAAACCTGGAAATTTAATAAAAAGAAAACTTTTTCAAAGTTCGAAACCAGACACTAAGGAAGCCTGCAAGTCGTAGGCAAAATACGTATCTGTCAAGAATAAAATATACATGGTAGAATTAAATTAGATAAGTTTTCTTTTTATTTAATTTTCCAGGCAGAAGGTCGTGTTACATATATAAAACAATAATTAATTAAAATCAAACATCAGAATGCATCAAAAAAGTAAACTCCCAAATTCACGTAAGCCAATTGAAATCAAAAATTCGTGGAGGGCTCCAGATTGCGTACACTTTGATTTCCGCAATTTTACAATCTAAGGTGGACTAAATTGACAACCTAACACAATTCGTCCGGCAGATTAATTAAAATTAAAATGCAATTGTATAAATAATAATAACCAGGAAAAAGCAAACAATATTGCGTACGACTGACTGTGTTAGAGGCACCCCGTACTACGGAGAAAGAAATTTTTTCTGTCACAAACGTTTTACATAAATACAAGCGATTTATTCGCGACGTATTTTTAATTTTTATTTGTAATGAAAAAGGCTTATAACAGAATATATGTACATAAATATTTGATTAAAATCTGAATTACTTACCTTTGGAGCTCTAGACATTCCGTTTCCGTTACCAGCACCTCCAGCACTACGCCCACCTTTGCTCATAGCTATACCGACACCAATACTTCCTTTCGGTTCGCTTTGCAAACCACTAGGTTTGGAAAGATACAAACTTTCGGTTCGCTTAGGTTGTGATAACGATGGAATAATATCTTGGCCGAGAGTACGTTGTCGTAGAAGTACTTCCTCGAAAGGTTGATTATTTCCAGAATCACTCAATGGTTGATGAAATGGACTTACAGCTCTAGTCGGAGATAACGGACCAATTCCGTTTCCAGTAGGCATTGAGCTGTTATTTTGAGAAATATTTTGCATGGGAGTTACGCCTCGTAACTGTGAACCGGCTCGATTTGACCGATCAGGCACAATTTCATTTGCAATGACTTGGCTGGCGATATACTGACCAGATCTATCTACTGAGGATTGTCTCGATTGATTGCCACCTAACCTACTCGCAGCCCTTGAGTACCGATCTACCGAGCCGTCTCTGCTAGGAGGACGCTTATAATGATCAAAATAATCGATAGAAGTTTGATTGGTTTGACTTAGCATTGGTGTAGGCTTTACTGAACTAGAAGTCTGAATGGAATTTCGTGTGATGTTTTCCTGCTGATAACGATCTAAATCTAATTGCTGGTAACTCTGCCTTTCAGGATAATTTGAATCAAGCTGCCGCTGATGATTATTCAGCGTTTCGGATTGCATTGCCGATTGTTTGCTGGATGCTATAAGAGTGCTTTGTACATTATTTGCTATATTTGATACTGTTGCAGAGCTTTGCTGAGTTTTTCGATCAAATGTTTGAGATAATTTCCTACTGTTCGCTTTAAATGTCGTATTAAAATTTGATATTTGCTGTTGCGAATTAGAGTATCCATTGTCATAAAAATCACTACCTAGGTCGTGATTAAAATTCGGTTGTTGTAGTTGTGATTGCAGTGGCGATCCAGTGGGCACCTGATTGGATTGTTGTTGCTTAGACACGTTTTCACCGGCTTTAAATTTAGATTGTTCAATTGATGCCGGTTTTATAGAATAATCTAGCCTGCAACGGTCCCGTTTTAGTCGCTCAAAGCGATCTAACAATTGCGGTTTAAAGTCGGGAGCGAATTCTTTAGCCATCTGTATTGCAACGTCTGAATCTTCACGAGCTTGATCTGCGGCTACATCAGCAAGCTCAGCTTTACCACGAGCTGTTGCTGTTCTTGAAATTGCTATATCGGCTTTTTGTAAAGCGTACTTCGATGCTCGTTGTGCTGAATCAATCGCAGCGTCTATTCGTTCCCTAAACTTGGCAGATCGAATAAGAAATAGATGTCGTTTCTTTTGACTAGTAATTAATACATTATTTTTGTATTTTCCCTCTTCCTTCGTTCCATCCTTAAAAGTCGTAACACCATAACCATACTTCTTATTAGAAAACCATTCACCTTCGTACCTAGCGAAAAGCAAAAAATTAATTGAATATTAAATGAACTGCTCAACAACATACTTCAATCCATCGCTTCTTTCCGAAATACCATAACCGCATCTTTTATCATTCTTCCATTCACCCATATACGTTTCAGTCACACTTCCATCAAGCTGCTCGTCTTCTACGATAAAACTAGCATTGGAATCTGTATGCATTGATCTAAAACAAAACAAAATAATAAGCTTTTTCCAAGATATTTTCATGTAGCATACTTGTTGGTCATTCCTGACTGTGAGGACTCTGTACTCAGCCAGGATGCAATGGAAGCAGTTGAACGAATACTTCCAGATCCAGCTCCGCGTTTTTCCAAATCACCTGTACTGCGCTGTTTTCTTATCTTTAGACCCTAGAAATAATAGAATTTTTTGCATATTGACATTTGCTTTAGTAATGTTATATTTAGCTATTATAGTTGTTTTCATCACTAACAAGAGAGCGCCATATGAACACATGAATTCCCTTTTAGTATCGAAAATTCTTTATGTTTGTATGTATGTATGTATGTTCTCATTTCTTCAGAAGTGCGAAAAAGTGCATTTTTAGTAGCTTTCTTGTTAACTTTTAATCGTATCCGTGCCATATCGTATAAATCGCGTAGCGATCGTAAAGGAATGCTAGGGGGCCGTGCACTAATTACGTAAGGTATGACGGGGGGAGGGGATCCGCAAAATCTTATTTGGGGGGGAGAGGGGTTTAATCATTTTTTACGTAAGATTTTCATGTACGAAAATATTATGAAAAACTCTCATTTTTCAAATGTAACTCATGTTACTTGTTACAATTTTTTTTCAATTTGATGAGGTAAGTGTCGAAGTGTCGAAATCCTCCTTGCTTCAAGGAAATGCGTAGCAACGTGCTGAGTATTTTAGCCATGCCCTATCAGGGAAACAACAGTCAGCCTACTTGTTCCAGAGCCGTCTGATGACTTCGGTTTATATATTTTGTTGTAATTACCTATCCCACAATACGTATAGGTTTTTTAATGCCATACACTCAACCCCCGCTAATATGAAAAACCTGATTTAATCCACCTATTGGTGAAAGGAACCTTTGTTATACGGTCTTACGTGCTATTTGAGATAGAAATTGATACGTCTTCGAAGCATAATTCATCTATTGGTTAACGTTTTTTTGATAGGGGGGTCTTAGACTACTTTGTCCATTGAAATGAACTTTTGTAGTAATTGGTTAACGTTGCGTAGTGCGTTGGTTTACATAAAAAAATTTGGAAATTGAATAAGTTTTCAAAAGTTGAACAAAATAGGAGCACTTATAAATTCTGATAGATCATTTTTTCATGAAATTGCTGAGTAAGTTGTTATTAATGTGAGTAAATGCAAGTAAAAGTAAGTTGTAAGAGGAAATATTATTTTTTAACTTATACATTGCGTAGCAAAGGTCTAGTTTATAGGTTTTTGAACTATGTCGTGTCGACCGTCAATCAATACATGATCGATCTGAGAGCTAGAGTCTCCATTTGGATGCCTCCAGGTGTGTTTCCGAATATTCAAACGTGGAAAGTAGGTGCTACAAATGGCCATCCCTCTGGCCGCGGCAAAATTTATGAGCCTCAGACCGTTATCATTGGTCGACAGATGCAGGCTATGTCTTCCAATAACTGGACGGAAGAATTCCTCCCTCCCGATCTGCGCGTTTGCATCTCCGATGATGATTTTCACGTCGTGTTTTGGGCACTCTCCATAGGTCCTCTCAAGCTTGTCGTAAAACTCGTCTTTAGCATCATCGGATTTATCATTTGTCGGTGCGTATAAGTTGATTAGGCTATAGTTGAAGAATTTGCCCTTAATCCTAATCCCTTAATCCCTTAAAGCAAATATAGAGCTTCAGCAAAGTTGTGTATTTTTACTATTTGCACAACTTTGTAATACTTGAAAAAGTTATACAACAATTCCAAAACGAGGTCAAGTTTATAGGTTTTTGAACTATGCATAATTTCCTGTAATGCCATTGTATTTGATTCACATCAATAAAGTTTTCTTGAGTAAATTTTATCAATTTTTATTACCCTTCGGTTACTCACGCTGTTGTATTTTGTACAACACGTGTCGGTTTTTGAATGCCATATTGTTATAAAGTTACAAATCGTTGTTTAACTAAAGTATATTCTTCAATGATCTTATGATCTTATAGATAACTATTCAATGCATTGTTAGGAAAATAGATCAGCATAAACCGACATCACAGAAATGAAGCAAGCAGCATGTGAGCTGTACCGCAATTGACTCCAACCGGAATTTTCGCTAGTTTTTTCACATGGAAAAATGGTGTTTTTCTGCAGCAAAACTATCAGCAATTGAAAAATGTTTAAAGACAATGTCTGTTGGTAATCAAGTAATTCGAAGTCAAAATTAGGGTATTTTTTATAAACAAAATTTTACAGTTCCTGAACAAGCAAACATAGTACTACTTACTTTACTTTAGTGGCAACAGTCCGTTATCGATCCTGCGCCGAACGAATTATGGTCCTCCAGTACCGTCGGTCCTGGGCTGCCGTTCTCCAATCCCCACGAACACCAGCTAAACGTGCATCGTCTTCGACAGCACACACCCACCGGGTGCGGGGTCTGACTCGGAGTCTACGGCCTCTTCCTGGTTCTCTGCTGAAAATAGTTTTGGCTACTCTTTCATCGGGCATTCTGGCCACATGTCCAGCCCACCGTAGCCTGCCACATTGCACTACCTTCACTATATCAGCATATTTGTATACTTGGTACAGCTCGTGATTCATGCGTCTGCGCCACACTCCATTTTCCATTTTGCCACCAAGTATAGATCGTAGAATTTTACGCTCAAAAACCCCAAGCACTCGCCGATCAGCTTCCTTTAGCGTCCATGATTCGTGTCCGTAAAGGGCCACCGGGAGGATTAGTGTTCTGTAGAGCGCCAGTTTTGTGCGAATTTGCAAACTACGGGACTTCAGCTGGCTACGTAATCCGTAGAAAGCCCGATTCGCAGCTGCAACTCGTCGTTTCACTTCGCGGCTTACATCGTTGTCACAGGTCGCGAGTGTACCAATATAAATTCCTCCACTACTTCATATCGTTCCCCATCTAACTCCACCTCGGCACCAACACCACTTGAGCTCCCACGTTCCCTACCAGCAACCATGTACTTCATTTTGGCGGTATTAATGGTAAGTACCAATCTCGCAATCCACAAAGTCCACAAACAGATGGTTTGTCTGCAAGTTGTACTCCCGGAACTTGTCTAGCAACTGGCGCAGGGTAAACATCTGATCCGTCGTGGAGCGACCCTCACGAAAACCAGCTTGGTACTCGCCGACGAAGGACTCCGCTAACGGTCTCAGTCTGCAGAACAGGATACGGGAAAGCACCTTGTAGGCAGAATTGTGCAATGTAATTCCTCGATAGTTTTTACACTCCATTCGAAGTCCCTTTTTGAAAATTGGGCAAATGAAGCCATCCAACCACACCTCCGGCATTTGTTCTTCCTCCCAGATCCTGACAATGATCCGGTGGATTGCTTCGTACAGCCGCTCGCTCCCCGCTTTTAGAAGTTCAGCCGGGATACCGTCCTTCCCAGCAGCCTTACCGTTTTTCAGCTCACTGATTGCCTTCTTAACCTCCTCCTGTGTTGGTGGCTCCACAGCTTGACCATCGCTTACAATTTCTATCCTGTCCCTGCTGATCTCCGCATTTACCTCTCCATTCAATAGTATCTGAAAGTGCTCCTTCCACCTGGCTGCTACCGCCGTTTTGTCGGTAAGCAGGTTACCAGCACTATCATTGCACATCACAGGCATGGCAAAATTCCTGCATCTCACCGTTTTATAGAAACTCCGTGTGTCGTTGCTGGCGTATCGCTCCTCTGCGTCGGCGAGCACGTGCTCCTCGTACTCGCGTTTCTTTAGACGATGGATTCTTTTTTCCGCAGCTCTAGTCTCTCTGTATCTCTTTCTGTTTTGACGCGTTGCCGCAGTGAGCATGCGACTCCTGGCCTGGTTCTTTTCGTCTGTCACTCTCTGGCATTCGGCATCAAACTAGCTGTTACGCTGTCTTCCACGCGTCGTGCCTACCACCTCTCTCGCTGCTGTTTGGATGGCACCACGGATGTTCCTCCACAGCCCATTTATATCTTCTTCTTCTACCTGCTGTTCTGCGATTCGCTGGTCAAGCTTCCTGGCGTACTTCACTGCTACGCCGTCTGCCGTTAACCGCTGGATGTTGAAACGCAGCTTCCTCTCAGTGCGAGCTTCCGCCGTGTTCGAGAGCCTTGCGCGAATCTTACTCACTACGAGATAGTGCTCAGAGTCGATATTTGGTCCACGAAAAGACCGTACATCGATAACGTCCGAACAGTGTCGACCGTCAATCAAGACATGATCGATCTGAGAGCTAGAGTCTCCATTTGGATGCCTCCAGGTGTGTTTCCGAATATTCAAACGGGGAAAGTAGGTGCTACAAATGGCCATCCCTCTGGCCGCGGCAAAATTTATGAGCCTCAGACCGTTATCATTGGTCGACAGATGCAGGCTATGTCTTCCAATAACTGGACGGAAGAATTCCTCCCTCCCGATCTGCGCGTTTGCATCTCCGATGATGATTTTCACGTCGTGTTTTGGGCACTCTCCATAGGTCCTCTCAAGCTTGTCGTAAAACTCGTCTTTAGCATCATCGGATTTATCATTTGTCGGTGCGTATAAGTTGATTAGGCTATAGTTGAAGAATTTGCCCTTAATCCTAATCCCTTAAAGTAAATATAGAGGTATACTATATTCAGCAAAGTTGTGTATTTTTACTATTTGTACAACTTTGTAATACTTGAAAACGTTATACAACAATTTCAAAAAGAGCTAAAATAGAAAAACTGATTTACAAGTTCATCTATACCTATAAAGAAGGATTTCTGTCTGTCTGTCTGTATGTTCCTTATAGAACCGAAAACTACTGAACCAATCGGCATTAAAATATGCATGTAGAGGTTTTCTGGGGCCAGGAAAGGTTTTAGTGATGGTTAGAAACCCCTCCCCCCACTAAGAGGGGGGGCTCGCATACAAATGAAACACAAATTTCTGCATAACTCGACAACTAATCAAGCAAATACAACAAAATTTGGCATGTGGGTGTTTTCGGTGACATTAATTTATTCTATGGTAAATTGAGACCCCTCCCCTCTTTATAAGGGAAATTATAACTCCTCTCCTCTTTAAAAGGGGGGGGGGCTCCCATACAAATTTCCTCATAACTTGAGAACTAATCAAGCAAATGGAACCAAATTTGGCATGTGAAGGTTTTCGAGGGCAAGAATATTTTCTATAGTAAATTAGGATCCCTCCTCACTTTAAGAGGGGGGGCTCCTGTACCAAAGAAACACAATTTTCCTCATAACTCGAGAAGTAATTAAGCAAATGGAACCAAATTTAGCATGTGGGTGTTTTTGGAGACAAAAATTTTTTCTATGATGAATTGGGACCCCTCCCCGTTTTAGGAGGGGGGATCCCATACACATGAAATACAAATTTCCTCATAACTGAAGAACTAATCAAGCAAATGGAACAAAATTTGGCATGTGAAAGTTTTCGAGGGCAAGAATATTTTCTATGGTAAATAAGGACCCCTCCCAACTTTAAGAGGGGGGGCTCCTATACAAATGAAATGCAAATTTCCTCATAACTCGAGAATTAATCAAGCAAATGGAACCAAATTTGGCATGTGAAAGTTTTCGAGGGCAAGAATTAGGACCCCTCCCAACTTTAAGAGGGGGTGCTTCTACACAAATAAAATACAAATTTCCTCATAATTCGAGACTAATCAAGCAAATGGAACCAAATTTGACATGTAAGTGGTTTTGGACGCAAGATTTTTTTCTATGATGAATTGAGACCCCTCTCTTCTTTAGAAAGCTAATTATGGCCCATCTCCCCTTTAAGAGGGAGGGCTTCCATACAAATGAAATGCTAATGCGCTTCCTCTTATCTCGAGAACTAATCAATCAAATGGAACCAAATTTGGCATGTGGGAGTTTTAGATGGCAGAATTTTTTTCTATGGTGAATTACGACCCCTTCCCCTTTTAAGAGGGGAGCTCCCATACAAATGAAATTCAAATTTCCTTATAACTTGAGAACTAATCAAGCAAATGGATCCAAATTTGGCATGTGGGAGATTTTGGAGTCTTGAATTCATTTTACAATAGTTAGAGACCTCTCATCCCTGTGGTAGGGGGATATGGACTCTCATACAAATAAAACAGAAATTTTTGCGAAACTCAAAAACTCATCGAACTCGAGAAATTCGAGACTCTTCCATAAAACTTTAGTCAATACAAGACCACAAAAACTATCTATAGTAACACTAGATCATTCAGGACGAGACGGTCGCGAGTGTTGCCGGTGACCCGCCGTCGGAAGCGCCACCCACTGGGGGGCTTGCAAAACTCGAGATTGTGACAAAGATCATCCGAGATTCATGATTTATGTACAACACAGGTTAATTTGTGGCAATACGAAGTTTGTCGGGTCAGCTAGTATACAATAAATAAGGTTTTTCTATCTTCGCTGAAGAAATAGAAGGTTGCAGTCTTCAGCAAAATTTCTTGTAATAATATGCTCTAAAACTTTGCAGAGCTCATAAATGTGTTATATTGAAACTTAAGAAAAATATTTTTGTTATTTCACTTTTAGGGGGATTAATCAAAATTTAAATTCTACCAGAAGATAGAGTTTTCAATTTCAAGTAACTCTTCCTAAGGTTCGATAAATCGAAAACTAATTTTTCCCAGTCAAAACTGTAATGCACACGTTTTTTGGCTTTGGGCTATTGTGCGCACGGTGAACCGTGTTACAAAAGTTGGAGCGAGTGTTCGAGGGTTAATATCTTTTGACCGGCAAAACCAATTCTTCTGAAATTTTGCAAATATATTTGCGGCATTAAAACCTCTAATTTGATGCCAAAATAATTTAAACTAGATAAACTATCTTAGATGAAATTGTTATAACCTATATTAATATTTAATGTGTTGTATGCGATTGCTCATAACTTTTAAATTAAACGTCCAATCAAAAAACAAATCAATAGTGATCTATCAGGCTATATTACCTTTTAAATGAGACTAATAGCGCATAAATCGGTTTGGCCGTCTGTGAGAAACAGGTGATAATTATTGTCAAAACAGGTTTCTTAAACATAACTTTGAAACTACTTGTTTGTTTTCAATAAAACTTCCTGCAAAATTGGGCGTTATCAAGAGCTTTCATTTGATACTAATATTGTTGAAATCGGTTGTATGGTTCCGGAGATAATCGTGTCACGTAGTTTTCACATTTTTGCTTATAACTTTAAAACGAAATGTAGGGTTTTTTTCTGATTCCCGTCGTAATAAGTAAAACCATTCTAATTTTCATCATTTTTTGGATGGATTTAATGAATACTCCAAAAGTTCATGTGCTGATTTGACTCAAACACACTTACCTTCCGATCCGTGAACTTTGAAATCACTGAAAAGTGATTATTAAAGCATATTATTGAAATTACGCAACTGGCTTTATTTCTAAAATTCGTCGCACCGTTTTAAAATCCGTCCATCAAAATTTTTCATCGTCCGAACTAAAAATCACAATGTTTACGAAGCTAACGCGCATGTGTTTGTGTAGAACGGCATGACAAATGTTATTCTACAAAATTGCTGCAGATCAGGCAAGTTTTCCTGGCTGTAGAATAACGACAATGCCTTGCGTGAGTTATTTTCATTTATGAACGACGGAAATAAAAACGATTAGTCGACATTGTCTTCTTCGTCGCAAAAAAACTATGGAAGCAAAATAAAAAATATAGATGCCACTGCATTATAAAGGGTTAAGGGGGACCCATAATGTACAGTACAAAGTTGAGCACATACAAACTTTGATGGTAAAAACCAGAATTAATCAAAATGTGTTTTATATGAAACGTGTTTTTCCATGATTTAGTTGTAAACCTAATGCCAAGGTGATCTGAAATATCTCAATATAAAATAACATAGTATTGAAGTCTGCAAATTTAAGTTCTAACTTTAAGAATTTAGTAGAAGTAGCTAAAGATATTTACTGCAGGGTATGAAATGGGGTAGGCAAACGAGAAAGCGTTCAACATAGCTTTCGCCGGCCCAAGTTCCTCCCTAGCGCCTCCACGCGACCATACCCGGTAATACTCTATTGAGTAGCTAAGCTAGGAGGTGCGATGCTGCGTGGTTCCCGGATGCCTGATCTTAAAGCTGAGATTATGGGCAGACGGTTGAGCCGCACAGCCTAGTTATCTGGTATACCTAATATGTTGTTAATTTTATTATCTGTTTCGTTTTAGCTCATCAAGCACCTATACAGTAGAAATTTGTCCTTAATAAGTTTAAATAATGCACATGGATATCAGATGGAAAAATTAATTTAATTTAATTTTTTAATTGGATATTAGACGCACTGATGCAAACTCAAATGACGCGATATGTAGGAAAATGTAATACGGACCCAATCAGCAATTTGGTAAGATCGTTTCAAGTCGAATTTTTCTACATGCCACTATATACGGGTCGACTCTTTTGGTAATAATACCAAACGAGTTGAAAGTCCGAATGTAATACAGGTATACCTCGATAGTACGTACCCTCGATAGTACGTACCCTCCATAATACGTACATTTTGCTTCGAAAGTACGTATCCTCGATAATACGTACATTTTCCAGCAACACTTTATTTGTTTCATTCCAAGCTTCACAAAGGGCGAAATCATTGATTTAAAAATATTAAAAAATAACTGCCATATTAAATCAATACCCCTAAAATATATATTTATTCAATAGTGTATGCAAATTTGCAAATTTCATGCAATATTAAGCATAATACAAAAATGTTTCCAAACCTAAAATTGTGATTCGATAGTACGTACATTTCGGTAATACGTACGCTAAACGAAGCAAAGGTGTACGTACTATCGAGGTATACCTGTAGTATAATGCATATGATTCTAGTATTACCTTCTGGCGGGGCTTGCTGACTAGAAAATGATTCCGGAATGCGCTGCAAGTACTCAGTCATTCTTCATGGGTCTTTGGATAGTCAGTAGAGCTAACACCATCTATAACCCGAAACTAAGATAATTGCATAGACTAACCATCAATGGAGTTAGCTTTTTCTTAATTATGTTTTTGTAGTTGTGGTCCAACGAGTGATTGCGGATTAGACAGCAAGCGTCTGCCCGGTATAACGCAATTAACATTTTCTGTCAATCATTGTTTTGGCGGAACAGAATCTAAACTTTGTCTTGGTTCTAAAATTGAGTACTTTTTTGAAATGTTCTCGCTCGCTGCTTGGTTCTCACAACTGGTAGATTTTTGCCCTTTTATCTAAGTCCCATTTGCTTCGTTTGTGGCTTACATGTGTTTTAATTAATAGAAGGTTGCCAATTTACAAGTGTTTCATTAATAATTTTTAAAACGTTCTTTTAAATTGTAAACCATATTGCATTTTCAAAAGTTTAGGTATCGTGGCTAGCCGAACACAAGATCCGAGAATAATGAGTTACCTAAGAAAATGAAACAAAATCCTTCGAATGACCGGAAGCAAAAGGTTGTACGAGAAATAGACGATGTCACCACTACCAAGGTTGAGATTCGAAGTTGTTTCATCTCGAGAGAAAGCGAAATGTGAAAGCTTTTGTTGGTGGTACTGAGGTTAATTTTATAGTGGATACGGGCGCAGATGAAGACATCTTATGCTTATGCATCGCCGACTGGGAGACATTGAAACGACCCGGTTTCATGGCATACAACGTGAAGAAAGGTAGTGAAAATTTTTTTCGAGCGTATAGCTCGAGCAAAGCATTAACTGTGCTAGGAGAAATAGAAGCTTAACTTAAGATTGGGGATAAAAGCTGCGAGTCGACGTTTTTCGTGATTAAAGACAGAAAATGTTATTTGCTATCGGGAAAGTCATATATACATATATAGTCATATATAGTCATTATACATATACAAGTTTAGACTCGATTATATATCAAAAAAATGGCTCAGATTTTGTTAAATCTGCTCTATTTTATTTATTTTGAAGATAATTAATCCCGTAACTTTTTATTTGATCCCTCGGGTGGCTCTGTTTGAATTAGGGTGAACCACCCACCACTGAACCGATTTGAACCACTGAACCGATTTAAAGCGTTGACGCAGCAAATGAAAGGTATTTTAATGCGCTTTCTGAAAAAAAATTGAGCTAGGAAGGTGGGTCGAAATCGCGTTTTTTGGAAGCACCCTAACTCAAAAAGGCGTACAACCGCCCTTCCGTCGGCTAGTAAAATAAATTTTTCCGCTGTGCCGCCCTTCCGTCGGCTAGCGCTCTACTATTAGTTACTGCTTTTGACATACGAGGGAGCTGCTGTGCCATTGTCGTGAAACGAAGCGACTAGCTTGCGTTCGTCCGCCCGTGCTCTTACTGCTGCTAACCAGTAAGCGGAAGGGTCCGCGCCGCTGGTGGGTATCAGCCACCATTTACTGCGGCGCTTCCGAACCCTTCGGTGTTGCTACCGGTTGTCCTTTGTGCTGCTAGTGGATCTCCGCAGCTGTTGCTGTGGCAGTACCTTTCAGTCCAAAAGGCGTCAATCTGCCCAGCTATCGGTTTAGCCACCGATTCTCCTTTCAGCCACTACTGCTCCATGGTCCAAGGTGGGATGATCCTCCAGTTGTTGCCTCTCCAAAGTTCGTCACAAGAATGAAGATTCATATGGATGACGTCCGTTTATATAGCATCGTTCGGCAGCTGACGCGCCGTTGCCATATTGGACTATAATACGTTGCATTGACAGTGTTGTCTTGTCAGAGTAGACCGAAGTGAATCGCTTTATTATTATTTTTTGTTCATGATGCTTATTCATCATTAATTATTATTATTATTCTTATCTTCCACAGGCAACAATATTAATGAATTATCTCTTCGTAATCGACAGAAGTTAATATAAGAAAACCACTAATTTTTTACTATTTTTTTTTTTCAAAAATAAAAATTGTAACCGTCGGCTTTGTCTCTGCCCAAGATTTAGGAGACTGTCGCGCGTGTATAATATTTAATGAATGACAAGTCAGAAAATAGAAATACTCTATTGCGAACAGCTTTCCCCGACTACGTACGCAGCCATACGTCAATAGCTTCCACCCACCTGTAGGAAATGTGACAAGCAGAATAAATAAATAAATAAAACATTTGGTAATTATTACTGTTAGTTTTTCTTTCAGTGTCAGAGAACGCGGTTTGAGTGTAGAGTTTATAGGTATGAGTGTGAAGATTCGTCAACGTGTAAGAGAATTCGATCGGATCCGTTGAAACGAAAAGAATGATGTTGACATGTATGGGTAGTTTCCCGATATCCAGTCTGAAACGAAGAGCTAGCTAAATAGATGAGCTCAAGAGTCAGAAAGTGTCACTCTCTGGCTGTGCGAATGCTTTAAAGGTAAGAGAAATGTAACGCATGGCTGCACTGCCGACTCGGCGCTCTCTGGGATGAGCGAAGGCGATGGCGAAGACAAGGTAAGAAAATCGACTCTCTCTCAAGTTAAAGAATACCTTGCACGAGACGAGAGGGTCAGTTTTTTGGATGACGTTAGCGCGATCGGACGCAGAGTGAACGAGAGTCACTGCAACGGACGCAAAATGGACGAAGGTCACTACACCACCCACCACCGGAATGGCAGAAAATGGAGCAAAACTAACATGGATTGCGGGTGGCGATAGAGAGACAAGAAAACGATAAACGAGAGACAGTGGAGGTTTTAGCGCGAAAAGGTCATCATAGGTCGCTGGACAAAAGATAGCCTGAGCCATTACCCTGTCTGAAGTCAAACAGTACGGTACCGAAAAACAAAATACAGTCGCACAACTGAGACAGTAAAGACAAAACTAAAATAAAAGTCTGAGCTGAGTGTATGAAGCTACGTATCAAAAATTCTTAGTGAACGACCATTACAAACATACAAAGTTTTAAAGGAAGACTAGAAACAGGTGCGAAAAGAAGCAAACAACAAGACCCCTGTGTTTACCATGAGTTTCCTGCGTTTACCTGAGGTTTACCAACGTGATCTGGAGTTGTACCGAAATTGGTCCTCACGTCCGCCGTTGTCACCACATCCGTCAACCCCGAAGCTGGAAGAGCGTCCCTGCTATCGATCGCTATCGCGCTTAACCGGAACACTAAGTGTGCCCGCAGCCGGAACGCCGGGAGTAACCCATCGAATCCGTGCCCCAACGTTGCCGACCTGACCGCAATTGGATCCCGGTCAGGATCTCCGTCGGAAGTAAAACCCCAGAAACCCAAAGGTAGGAGTTTACAAGGGAAAATCCGTCAATAAAGGGAAATGTTCGAACAGAAGGTTTTCAGGTGTTTTCTTGCCAGTAAATCGCGAATGTTTGCCGCCCCTGAGGCTTGTTTTAGTGGGTCACGTAAATGCTGGTTGCAAAGTCCTCTTGGTTTTTCCATCCGTTTTGAATATGACGAAGAGCAGCAGTTCAGCAGATTACTCGGAGTAAAAACATCGAAATTTGAGCTGCGATTCAAACTACATGTAGGGGAATTAGAGGCATAATGAGCACACGGGATGAAATGGGCCTTTCTACGAAAGTACGCAATTTGTAATAAAATATGATACGCGATACACTACTGTAGGTACTACAGTATCTATTTTTCAAAACAAAAGTGATCTCTCCTTTTAAAACACTTTTCAATATTGAAAAACATAACGTCTCAAACTATGAAAAATATATATTTTTGGAGACCTACCAAATAAGATTTACAATCGTTTAAACATTTTAATCAATTATGCGCACACTGCAGCATGATGTATACATTTTACGTCCGTTTCACCTTCGTTGAAGTATTGATTTTATACTATAAATTAGTGTAAAAACCCGTTTTTACTTTAACCAATTGAGTAGGTGAGTTGAGCACTTCTATGTGGGGTGAAACAAGCACACTATGTTGAATAAACTAATCTCAAATTCATCTCAGTGGGCTTGTAAATTTTCTTGTTCATCTCGTCAGTGCTTATTCATAGTGATGGTGCGTACATGTAAAAGGAAACCCGGAAGATAGAATTGGTTAGAAACGGCCCTGCGGCCTTAACCGAATATTCGAGGCGGGATGGAATATTCACGAAACAAGCCGCCAAGCACTACGAGATTCCACGGCAGATGTAAGCTCGGTATATGAAGAGATACGAAGCGGCAATATCGGGGTCGGATGTGTATCAAATCGGTTCTTTTAAGACCGTTTCCACACCTGCTGAAGAACAAGTGCTAGTGAACCATATTTTGGAAATGGAGATTCGATGCTACGGTATTACTACCCGTGAAATCAGAAGCCACGCATATCAGCTGGTGGAGAAAAATGGAAAAGCCCATGTCATCAACACCAAAATGCAGCTCGCTAGCTGGGATTGGCTGCGTGGCTTCCGAAAGCGCCATTTGCAACTTTCTTTGCGGTCTTGCTCCAGAGGCAATCTCTGCTGCTCGATTGCAAACCTTTAACCGGGTAGCGGTCAATAATGTGTGATAAGTGTGTATGAGCTTGTTGTACTGTATGCATATCCCAAGCAAGTGTTTATAAGGGTGCTCATTATGCCCCATGAGGTGCTCAATTTGCCCCACACACTGACTGATTTGTAGTTTTTGAAGCGTGACTTTAACTTACAGTTTTCATGTTTATACAGTTATGGTATATAATAACTTGTAAACAGTATGCGCTTAATAATCGATACTAAATTCATGTTTTGCATTAACGATACTTCGAAAATTTAGTCATTTTGGATGCTTAAATCAGCTTTCAAGTTAAGGTACCCCTATTAACCCCCTAGTTTTTTCATACAAGTTAGATAGCGTGCTTACAGCATAACAAATACATGCACAGATTGTGTTTGCTCAACGGCACCCATGAGCAAACAATTGTGTTTGCTCATGGGTGCCGCTGAAGAAGAAATTTTTGACGTAGGACTACGTCTTACGGCAAGTTCTGAGATAGGGTGTCATTCCAAAAAATCGAAAAATGCGAGCGTCACGAAAAATGAAAGGTTTTGAGCGCTATTAGCTCAGCGGTTTTCCGATCGATTTTCAATATTCTTACACCAATCGATCGGAAAATCTTCTAAGAATTGACCCAAATGACATATTGAAAAATTGAAAATAATGAACCTATGTTTTACCAGAATTCTCGCTTCGTGATTGGTTGGAAGATTCTTTATGATGATCTAAGCCTATACCAATTTGATATCTGTGCTTGGGAAGTAAGCCAAAACAAGTGACAGATTCCTCATTTCAACAAGATTTCTTAACACCGCGGTTCAATCTAGACCATTTTGATGTCCTTGCTTGGGAAGTACGCCAGAGAGAGTAACAAAGCCCTCTCGTGCCAACAGATTTCTTACAAACGCGACTAAACCTAGTCCAATTTGATGTCTGTGTTAGGGAAGTGTGCCAGAAAAAATGACACAAGTTCGTTGTCCCAACAGATCGCAAATTCTTTACTGCGAGACGATTAAACCTCGGCGAACTTGATATCTGTGTTGAAAAAATGTGCTACAGCTGTAGTGTTCGGTTATAATACGACTCTGTATGAATACGCATGCTTGCCGTTTCATTAGAAGTGTAGTGAAAAGATGTGCTGTTGATAAAATAGGATTGAATTGGTAAAATCCCTTCAACGTGGGAAACCATGGATAATAAAAACAATCTTTAATTTAGTAAGGTAGCAGGAAAGCAATAGTTTGTGTTCTTAATTTTGTTAAATTGTTTTCAAATGCACAATCTTTTGAGAATTGAACGTATGCAATGTTACTACTTTGATAAATGTTACATACAACGCACGTAGCATATATATATGTTGCATATAGCATGTATACATTAAGAATCGAATGATTACAAGCATGAATACATGCCACAATCACTACAAAGAGACTTTCGTAGTCCTGCGTCACCTATATATGCGGTCGTGTCTTGTACACAACCCCTCTGATTTTTTTCTGTAAAATATGTAAGTTCCGAAATATTTTATTTGTCTAAATGGGTGTACATGTACTGGCAAAAAGTGGAAGATTCATCTCGTGCCAAGTACTTGTGGATAAAACTCTTTTAAAAACTCGAAGTAAAGTGGATTGTGATTGCATATAACGAGGTGGCTCCGTCATCCTACTGATGCAGAGTGTGCAAAGAATTTTCAAGAAATCTCGAGTAGTTTTTCAAACAGACCTTTATGACAATGAGAGATTCTCTTTGTGTCTCCTCTCTTCCGTTTTTTACATCGGAAATTGCTCAAAAACAAATTTATTTTTGTTTTGGTTTTACACCATGTCACCATCTGTCATACTTACATAGTAAGCTGGTTTCATGAAATACTGTGGTAGGGTAGATGATCCATTAGTTGCACCACTAAGCACAATATAACTTCATTTTGCTTATTTATTGAGGACAATGCTTCAATTAATGCTTGTGGGATATAAATTTATCAAATACAACGTGTTTGTCACAAGGCAAGACAATTGCTTTCGTTGTACGAGAAGCTTTATAAAGAAAAAATGAATTTTCCGATTCAATTATATTGTACCAACAGTTGCGCTAATGTTTCCTTAATTAAGTTTGATGTTCCTTTAATTGTGTTATTCCATATACATTGCTACGTTGCTAAGTGAAAAAACATCGTAGCAAAACTATAGATGAGCGCCTATAGTTGTGCGCTCCAACTGCGCGTTAGATATTGGAAAATTGGCATTTTAGCAAATAATGCTTTATTTTAAATGGTGTAGTCTAACTACCAATACTTCTAAAAGCCTGTTTTATATAATGAACGTAATTGTTTTATCTAAAATGCTACGGTGACGAAAATATGCATTAATAATGAATAGTAGCGCAACCATTGGTACTACCACAACTATTGGATCAACTACCCTATAGAGTAAGGCGGGGCATAAGTGCGATGTTTGAAGTTGTCATCAATTCTCGCGAGATATAAAGAAGGACAACAACCAAATATATTTTATAGTGATGCAGCTACTCAATGTCTTTACATCTATACCTATAAAGAAGGATTTCTGTCTGTCTGTCTGTCTGTCTGTCTGTCTGTCCTGTGTTCCTTATAGAATCAAAAACTACTGAACCAATCGGCGTGAAAATTTGCATGTAGGTGTTTTTGGGGCCAAGAAAGGTTTTAGTGATGGTTAGAGACCCCTCCCCCCACTAAGAGGGGGGGCTCCCATACAAATGAAACACAAATTTCTGCATAACTCGAGAACTAATCAAGCAAATAGAACAACATTTGGCATGTGGGTGTTTTCGGTGACAAGAATTTATTCTAGGGTAATTTGAGACCCCTCCCCCCTTTATAAGGGGAATTATAACTCCTCTCCCCTTTAAGAGGGGGGGTTTCCATACAAATTTCCTCATAACTCGAGAACTAATCAAGCAAATGGAACCAAATTTGGCATGTGAAAGTTTTCGAGGGCAAGAAAATTTTCTATGTTGAATTAGGACCCCTCCTCACTTTAAGAGGGGGGGCTCCTGTACAAATGAAATACCAATTTCCTCATAACTCGAGAACTAATCAAGCAAATGGAACCAAATTTGGCATGTGTATATTTTTGGAGACAAAATTTTTTTCTATGATGAATTGGGACCCCTCCCCACTTTAAGTGGGGGGGGGGCTCCTATACAAACGAAATACAAATTTCCGAGCTAATCCAGCAAATGGAACCAAATTTGGCATGTAGGTGTTTTTGGAGGCAAGAATTTTTTCTATGATGAATAAGAACCTCTCCCCACTTTAGGAGGGGGGGCTCCTATACAAATGAAATACAAATTTCCTCATAACTCGAGAACTAATCAAGCAAATAGAACCAAATTTGGCATGTGGGTGTTTTCGGTGACAAGAATTTATTCTATGGTAAATTGAGACCCCTCCCTCTTTATAAGGGGAATTGTAACTCCTCTCTCCTTTAAGAGGGGGGGCTTCCATACAAATTTCCTCATAACTCGAGAACTAATCAAGCAAATGCAACCAAATTTGGCATGTGAAGGTTTTCGAGAGCAAGAAAATTTTCTATGGTGAATTAGGACCCCTCCCCACTTTAAGAGGAGGGGCTCCTGTACAAATGAAATACAAATTTCCTCATAACTCGAGAACTAATCAAGCGAATTGAACCAAATTTGGCATATGTGTGTTTTTGGAGACAATTTTTTTTTCAATGATGAAATGGGACCCCTCCCCACTTTAGGAGGGGGGTTCTATACAAACGAAATACAAATTTCCTCATAACTCGAGAACTAATCCAGCAAATGGAACCAAATTTGGCGTGTAGGTGTTTTTGGAGGCAAGAATTTTTTCTGTGATGAATTAGGACCTCTTCCCACATTAGGAGGGGGGGGGGCTCCAATACAAATGAAATACAAATTTCCCCATAACTCGAGAACTAATCAAGCAAATAGAACCAAATTGGGCATGTGGAGGTTTTTGGAGGCAAAAATATTTTCTACGGTGAATTAGGATCCTTCCACACTTCAAGAGGAGGAGCTTCTACACAAATGAAATACAAATTTCCTCATAATTCGAGAACTAATCAAGCAAATGGAACCATATTTGGCATGTGGGTGTTTTTGGAGGCAACCATTTTTCCCATTATGAATTAGGACTTCTTACCTTTTTAGGAGGGGGGGGGGGCTCCCATTCAAACGAAATACAAATTTGCTCATAACTTTAGAACTAATCAAGCAAATGGAACCAAATTTGGCATGTGAGAGTTTTAGATGGCAGAATTTTTTTTCTGTGGTGTATTACGACCCCTTTCCCTTTTAAGAGGGTGGGCTCCCATACAAATGAAATACAAATTTCCTTATAATTTGAGTACTAATCAAGCAAATGGAACCAAATTTAGCATGTAGGAGATTTTTGAGTCTTGACTTTATTTTATGATAGTTAGAGACCTCTCTACCCTGTGGTAGGGGGATATGGACTCTCATACAAATAAAACAGAAATTTTTGCGAAACTCAAAAACTAATCCAACTCGAGAAATTCGAGACTCTTCCATAAAACATTAATCAATAACAAGACCACAAAAAACTATCTATAGTAACACTAGATCATTCAGGACGAGCCGGTCGCGAGTGTTGCCGGTGACCCGCCGTCGGAAGCGCCGCCCACTGGGGGGCTTGCAAAACTCGAGATAGTGACAAAGATCATCCGAGATTCATGATTTATGTACAACACAGGTTAATTTGTGGCAATACGAAGTTTGTCGGGTCAGCTAGTTCAACTATAAATCATCTGGAATAATAGTGTTATTGAAAATAAATTCATCATTCTTCTGGTCAAGTGCCGATTCGCACTTTTACCCCACTAGCGGGGCAAAAGTTCAATTAGCGCGGGGTAAAAGTGCGAAGCTCGAATCCATGAAATTAACACAGCAGTAGCTTACAAAACCATATTATCTTCAATCTGTGGTATGTTTCGGTAAGGAATATTCTCAATTTACACCTTTCCTATTTTGCGCGGGTGTATTGCAGCCTCCGTCAGATCGAAACTTTCCCAAACGTTTGTTTTTTGATTCATCAGCGGAAAACATTGTTTTCCTTCGACCAACATCTGTAGAGCACACAGTTTTCTGCAGATCTTTCATTTCTAGTATCTGTAATATAGTGCCAAAAGCTGTATTTAATTAGCTATACATTTTTGCCTTGTTCATGAATCGCAATTTTGCCCTGCTAGGCGCTTGACGGGGTTTGATTTAATTATGGAAAAACGAAATATATTTTGTAAACTCTTTTCACCGGATTTTCAAAACAGATATGCGAGTGATGTAAAACACTGCTACAAATTTTCAACAAGTAAAATCAACCTGTTGATATCGTATTACCCGTATAACGAAAAATTACATCAAAACCGCCGTAAAATAACATTTGCACATAACTCAGCAACTATGTTTCGTAAGCAACCAAAGTTTACGTTAGATTCAAGCTGTCTAAGTAGTCACCCATCCATGCCAATGTAGTCAATTTACTCGGAATCTGCACCGATAAATCATTAAATCGCACTTTTAACCTCCTCGCCCTGACTTTCGCTGACAGACGAACAGCGTCGCGCGCAGTACCTTACAAGTCGCAAGGACTTGCATAGTGTCGTCCAGCGTTGCCAGATCAGCGGTTTTCCCGCTAGATTTAGCGGGATTTCAAGTCGGACAGCGGGACTTAATAACCAAACAGCGGCTAGCGGGAATCTAGCGGTTTTCTTAAATAACTCAGCGGGATTTTAGCGGGATCTCGATTTAGCGATATTTGATAGGCAAAAAGAGTGCTGAAAGAGAGGTTGACAGCAAAACACTTCGTTTAGTGACATTCTAATGTCTGCTCATGCATTGGCAGATGGTTCAGTATATTCTGTTGATTATAAAATTCCGTGGTTTTTACCTAGAATGGGATAGTTCTGACAAATACTCATTAGAACTTACTGAAAAAGAAGACCACCAAACAAATCCGTTTTGCACTAATTCGTTGCCAATGGATGGCAAAATCCAACTGATTCATGAATTGGAAACAAAACAACACTTATGTATCTATATACATCATAGGGCCCTATTCTGTAAGTCACGTCGAGCAACTCGGCTCGACTCAGTCACTGTCGTGTGTCGAGTGCAAGAAGAATGGGTAACATAGCGGCTCAATGCACGATCAAAACAAAGCTAACTCTGGCGTCATTTGCTAACCGTTTAGTCACTAGCTTTTTGGCGATGGACTTAGTCGTGTTACTCGACAAAATTGGGTCGCGTGTGACTTACATAATAGCAAAAGTCGACTATTCGAGCAAAGTGACACTCGACGTGACTTACAGAATAGGGCCCAATTTGGTTTGTATGATAACAAAACCAAAACAAATCGGTGCTAAAACAAAATAAAGGCGAGAACAAAGAGCCGATGCGCTTTACAGATATTTTTGATTTTTGGGTGTTTCTAAAGATTGAAACATATCTTCTTTTGTCACCAAAAATCATAACCATTTGCCAGCGTTGCTGAAATTTTGCATGATTTTTATCATAGCTAGACACAGAAAAAGAATTTGTGCTAAAAGCTTCTTTCGAAATTTTCGCCTGTGTTCTTAGACTCCTTAATCTTATAATTCTTGCGAAATTTCGCAGTAAACTGTCATTATATAAGGGATAACAGAATATTTCGTTTTCTGTTTCCTGAATCCCAAAACTTCGTCAACATGAATGCAGTAAATTTGCATAATGTTCATTCAATTGCAACCTTTCAATTTCAGCAGATCATCCTAATTTCAAATGCAAGCCTTACTGAAATATTGCACCAGAAACGAAAGAATAATATGACTTTCGATTCAGCGGGATTTCTAGCGGGAAATTGATCCTGGCCAGCGGGATTTCAGCGGGAAATCAAGCTCTGGGCAGCGGGAAAATGGGCAATCGACCTGGTAACACTGGTGTCGTCGTCCCGTCAGTAAAATGAGTTAGATTCTCGATCCATGAATCGAACTTTTACCCCGTCAGTAAATCGAACTTTTGCCCCGCTAGGCGTTTGACGGGGTTAGATTAAATTATGGAAAAGCGAAATATATTTTGTAAATTCTTCTTACCGCAATTTCAAGAGAGATATCTGAGTGATGTGAAACGCTGCTACAATTTGTCAACAAGTAATATCTTCCTGTTGATATCGTATTTGCCGTACAACAAAATATTACATCAAAACCGTTCAAAAATAACATTTACCCACAACTCAGCAACTATGCTTCGTAAACAACAAATGTTTACGATAGATTTAAGCTGTCAAAGTACTCACTCATCCATTCCAATGTAGTCAATTTACTCGGAATCCGCACTGATAAATCATTGAATCGCACTTTTACCCTCATCGCACTTTTACCCCTCCTTACTCTATGGGTGGTTTTGCATTTTTATTTTGTTTGTTTTAGTGAAAAGCGAAGAGGGGCAAATTGGCCTGGGGAGCGGGGGGGGGGGGGGGGGTGTGGGCGTTATACACTCTTCCTCTAGAACCATCTGGCTTCTCTAGTCCTAGATTATATACCCTTATTCTGCGAGTCACATGACTCAATACGACAATTGTCACTCGCCGTGACTCGCCACGGCGAGTCGAGTCACCTAGGTAAGAAAGCCTTGTCACCTAAGTGACAAGGCGAGTCACCTAGGTGACAATTGTCACCTGATTCGCGGTGACTGCAACATAGTCACGTCACTCGCCTCGCAGAATAAGGGTAATAGCATCAAAGGCGGTGTATTCAAGAAATCGCCCGTGAGTCAGCACTTCAATAAAGCGTAATCGTTCGCTCACAATTACCGCAAAAACCTGGATATAAAAATTCATAACTTCCAAAGTTTTCAGTTCTCCATTTCTAAATTTGGCATGCTTCTTCAAAATTACAAAAATAACAAGTATTTTAAAAGTGAGAAAAACGAATAAAAATGGTTCAAAGTTTGAAATAATTACAATTGAAATATATGGAATAGTAAATATATCTAATATGTATAAAGTTATTAAAAATTATGTATACAGTCAGCATTTCAAAAATAGTGATTTTTAACATTACAATACAGTCAAGTCTCTTTTTACACGGTTTGTTTTTTTCGATTACTCGAAAACGGTGCAGCTAAGGAACTATTTACAATCTACGTGAGGAATGTCGAGCTACTCCCAAAGGTATTGAGAAATAAATGAATGGTCTCTAAGTTACCACGTTCTTAATACTCAAAAAACCAAACCGTGTAAAAAAAGTACTTGGTGGTGTAAATTACATACATCGCGTTGCTGACCAATAGAAACTCTACAGACCACATTGGATGAATTCTTATAACACTAATCAGGAAGACGATACATTTATAGTTTGTAGACAATTTTTTTTATTTTAGATTATAGTTACTTTAACCAGTTTGGGTCATTCGTGACTTCTGCGGGGTTGGGATTCGAACCCGGGTCCTCGGCATGAGAGGCGTGAATGCTAACCACTACGCCGGGACTGACCCCTTGTAGACAATTAAAAACAAGGTAAATACTAATATTTTTTGAAACGATGGTTCTACAATTGATGAAGGGACGGTAGGGGAAAGAAATGAAAATTTTTTGGTGAAGGAGGGGTAGAGCGGAAAGGAAGGGGGGGGGGGTATTGGTAGCTATGCTTGACAAGTAGTCATTTTGACTCCTACCTTTTGTCCAATGCTGGAAGGTGCATGAGTCGAACCAAGCTGTAATCTGAGATCATAACCGGATTCGAACCCATAACTCTCGCCAGGGCATGTGGTTCGCTGGTACTTGTACCTTTGAACCATAGAGGCGCTGGACAAAAGGAGACCGCAAAATCCACTTCTCAAGAATAGCGACGCGTTTGGTTGGGTTATCGACACATATTGTGCCGCTTCCTACATCAATTGCAGATTACCACCGAGCGAGAAGTTTTAATCTAACTACTTTTTACTTTCAGGACGACGACACTATGCCGGCCCTTACGACTTGCAAGGTACTACACATGACGTTGTTCGTCTGTCAGCGTGTGTTAGCCGCGTATCTCGGCGCGGGTTTTCGAGGGAAGGCCCCGTTCCTATGTAATAGACTAATCTCAAGTTTTTTTAGTCTTGACCTTGAAATGCGGTCATACATATATATATATATAGTAATATTTTTTGAAACGATGGTTCTACAATTGATGAAGGGACGGTAGGGGAATGAAACGAAAATTTTTTGGTGAAGGAGGGGAAGAGCAGAAAGCAAGGGGGGGTATTGGTAGCTATGCTTGACAAGTAGTCATTTTGACTCCTACCTTTTGTCCAATGCTGGAAGGTGCATGAGTCGAACCAAGCTGTAATCTGAGATTATAACCGGATTCGAACCCATAACTACCGCCAGGGCATGTGGTTCGCTGGTACTTGTACCTTTGAACCATAGAGAACAATAGCGGCACAATATGTATCGATAACCCAACCAAACGCGTCGCTATTCTTGAGAAGTGGATTTTGCGGTCTCCTTTTTCCTTTCACCTTCCTTTCCTAAATAACTTTGCCATTATTTAACAAAAGTGAAATTTTTACTTATGATCACTCTTACATACGTGTAAACTATACAAAGGCATTAACGGCAAACTAGCAGTCATTAACTTTTCGTCGGAAGGCCCAATTTCGGAAGCAGTTTTTGAGCCCAAAAGCGAGGTTCTGTTTATAGAAATGTATTCACTGAATTCTTCTTGCCAATCTAAATACAGCGAATATATTTTCATGAAAAAATTTTTTGTTTCAAATAAAAAAACTGGTTTTGAAATTTACAGAATCGAAGCCAATTATTCCAAAACCATGGAATAAAGTTACATTTGAATTGATGGCTCTCTTTATGTTTAGTAATAGTTCATTAAACACAATACTTACGGATAACAATCCTTTTTTTGTCTTTTCCACTAAACTGTTTCGTCTAGCTGGTGGTTCATCGGACTTAGCTTTCAAGACAAAACCACCCCGAGCATCATCTATTCTGTGATTTCGCTTTTCCATTGCATCTGGAGATATCAACTGATTACTGTTACCGTCATTGCTTCTTATTGATGTCATTGAAGCTCTGATATTCTTTGTTCTAAAACGAGCTGCCATACCAAAAGGAGCCGATGTTCGCACACCGTACCCATGACGCATACCTCGCAGCCACTGTCCTTGATAGCTACCTAAGATTTAAATAACATAAATAACTAGATTCGTGGGTTAATATTAAGAACGATAATTTTACCTCCGTCAGCGTAAGTTTCAGACCCGTATCCGTCTTGAAGGCCATTTGCCCATGTACCTTCATATCTGGCAGTAGATGACACACTTTGCCTTACACCATACCGTCCTTTAAAACCTTGTGTCCATTCTCCTCTGTATATCCACCTTCCTCTGGTTTCAACTCCAAGACCATGTCTTTTTCCATTCTGCCAATGTCCTTCATATGAAGATCCACTGTAATATACAATTGCAAATAAAACGTACTATAATACAGCATCTAGAATGCGTTAGTGATGCATCAATGAGCACGTGAAAACTTCATGTCAATTTTAGTTTATTACTAGCTAAGTGCCCGATCTTACTCGGGGCGCTTTTGTCTCACAGTCACTTGTACATCAGTTATTGTAACCAATATGCTTATAATGCAAAAATAAAACGCTTGTTCCTCTTTTGGACGTCCCTCCCCATTTGTCAGTTTCCCCCTTTTTGTCTCCCCGGCCACTTGCACATCTGTTTTATTTACGGAAATTTCTATAAAACCCTTTGAAGAAAGAGAAAAAAATACATTTTTCCTATTTGCGCCTTTCGCTTTTAACAATGGCCACTCTACCCATAGGAAATGAATAATTTTGTTATTGTACTTTTCTGAACACAGCTTTTTATTTATTTATTTATTAGTTTAGTACTGCATCATATCCTGAAACGTGAAACATCTATACCTATAAGAAAGGATTTCTGTCTGCTCGAATGTTCCTTATAGAATCGAGAACTACTGAACCGATCGGCGTGAAAATTTGCATATATGGGTTTTTGGGGCCAGGGAAGGTTCTTATGATGGTTAGAGACCCCTTCCCCCACTAAGAGGGGGGGGGGGGGCTCCCATACAAATGAAACACAAATTTCTGCATAACTCCAGAACTAATCAAGCAAATGGAACCATATTTAGCATGTAGATGTTTTTGTAGCCAATTTTTTTTTTCTATGGTGAATTGAGACCCCTCCCCTCTTTAGGAAGGGAATAATGACCCCTCTCCTTTTTAAGAGGGGGGCCTTCGATACAAATGAAATACAAATTTCCTCATAACTCGAGAACTAATCATACAAATGGAACCAAATTTGACATGTGGGTGTTTTTGGAGACAAGAATTTTTTCTATGGCAAATTTGAAACTTCTCCCCACCTTAGGAGGGGGGGCTCCTATACAAATGAAGTACAAATTTCCTCATAACTCGAGAACTAATTAATCAAATGGAACCAAATTTGGCATGTGAGTGTTTTAAGAGGCATGAATTTTTTCTATGTTGAATTAGGACCCCTTACCTTTTTGAGAGGGGGGGCTTCCATACAAAAGAAAAATAAATTTCCTCATAACTCCAGAACTAATCAAGCGAATGGAACCACTTTTAGCATGTGGGTGTTTTTGTAGGCAAGTTTTTATCTATGGTGAATTGAGATCCACCCCCTCTATAGAAGGGGAATAATGACCCCTCTCCTTAATTTAGAAGGGGAGGGGCTCCTATACAAATGAAATACAAATTTCCTCATAACTCGAGAACTAATTAATCAAATTTGGCATGTTTGGCAAATTTGGCATTTGGCAACCTTATTTGGCATGTGGGTGTTTTTGGAGGCATGATTTTTTTCTATGATGAATTAGGACCCCTTACATTTTTAGGAGAGGGGGCTCCCGTACAACTGAAATACAAATTTCCTCATAACTCGAGCACTAATCAAGCAAATGGAACCAAATTTGGCATGTGGGGGTTTTGGAGGCAGGAATTTTTTTTAATGATGGTTTGAGACCTCACCCTGTGGTAGGGGGATAAGAACTCTCATACAAATAAAACAAAAATTTCTGCGTAACTTAAAAACTAATCAAACTCGAGAAATTTTAGACTCATAAAACATTAATCAATAACAAGACCACCAAAAACTGTCAATAGTAGCATTAGATACAGTGGACCCCCGTTCGTTTGAACGATTCCTCATGCAAACTACCGGGGTTAGTTTTTAATTTGAACAACTGGTAACCCTAAATATGCTGGAACTTGTGTGAACTGGCTGCCCTGCTCTTTGTTATTGTTTTGGTGGTTTGATTCAGTTGGCAGTTGCAAGCAGCGAATATTCATTCTCCGATCAGATTTCTACCATAATCGTTGGGAAAACGCAATGTGAAACAGATTAAACACGCTAGATCAGCACAAATAAATCGTGTTTATGTGCATTGTCTGCATAAGCAAATGATGTCATATTGAGTATGACGTTTGAACCATTTTTAATTTGCACGTCGTGCAAACCAACGGGGTTCAAATTAAAAAGTGTTCAGATTAAACGGTAATTCAGCGCAAGTCGGCCATAGACCGCGAGTGTTGCCGGCGACCTGCCGTCGGAAGCGCCGGCCACTGCGGGGGGCAGCCCCCCCTAAAGATTTAATTTAATTGTATTTAATTGTTTAATTTGTAGCAATACGAAGTTTGTCGGGATAGCTAGTGTCATATAAAGCTGACCATGACAAAGCATGATGTTCTCAGATCATCTCCACTCTGTTTGAATGATTGCCCCTGTAACTCAAATAGAGTCGGCCAACAACACTTTACATTAATGATCGAACACTTTTTATACAGGTCACTTTGATTCGGTGCATAATTACACTTGACAAATCTACAACTGCGTTACTCCTCCTTCCTGCCACGGAGAACCGTGCAAACATTTCGGAGCCTCACCCTGTTATGAACCCACCCCTTTTGTCAACCCCTTCAGTTCTGATTCCCTTATATCAAGGAATATGTGTGCCAAGTGGAGGTGGAGATCGGTCAAGGCGTTCTGGAGTTATGGTGGTTAAGTCCGGAGTTCCACAAGGCAGCCATCTTGACCCGTTTCTTTTCCTGTTATACATGAATGGCGCAAACTGTATTGTTATAAAAAATCTTACCCTGACGACCTGAAACTTTATTACGTCATCAACAAACCAAGTGATGCCCTCTCTCTTCGATAACAACTAGTAGCATTTGCAGCATTGTGTAAAACAAATCGGATGGTTTTGAACGCTTCTAAATGCTGTGTTATTTCTTTCGGCCGCAAACGATCACTAATGCTTCACGACTACATTGTCGATGGTACATCTTTAAAACGTGAGAACACCGTGAGAGATCTTGGTGTACTTCTTGATTCCTCACTGACATTCAAAGATCAAGTGTCATATGTTGTCTCCAAGGCCTCGTCGCAGTTGGGATTCATCTTTCGATTCGGCAAATATTTCCAGGACGCTTACTGCCTCAAAGCCTTATACTGTGCTTTAGTGCGTTCAACGCTCGAATATTCGTCGGTCGTTTGGGCACCGTTCTATTAAAATGGGATCATCAAAGTCGAGGCCGTCCAACGCAAATTTGTGCGTTATTCACTACGACACCTGCCATGGAACGACCGGAATAACCTACCTCGTTATGCTGATCGCTGCAAGTTAATCCACGTTTACTCACTCAGCGTTAGGAGAGATGTCGCCAAGGCTTGCTTCATCAGCGACTTACTAACGTCCTACATTGACTGCCCTGAACTTCTCGGCCTCTTGGATGTGAACATCCGCTGACGTGCTCTTCGTTCCCATATGTTCCTCGATATAGGGAGATCCAGGACAAACTATGGGATTCATGAGCCAATAAAAAATATGTGTCATGTATTTGAGAATTGTTTCGAGTGCTTCGATTTTAATTTGTGTAGACGTGTTATTAAGAGTAATTTTGTAAGAGCGTTATCGGTGTGATGTTAAAAGATGTTTGTATTATTTGTAAATTAATTTAAGTGGAGTCATTAGGGTTGTTTTTAACCTGTTGACTGTGTATAAATAAATAAATAAAAACATACAAACTCACGCTCACTTTTATATATATGGGTCATTCCATCTCAAACGTACACAAGGTTTGGATTCGACCATCAGCGATTTCAACCAAAGTTGGCATAATTGTTCATTCCGACCCCACAACCAATTTCCCAAGATATTGTGCCGATTGATCAATCCCCCTAGCAGTGGCGCTACTTCCTTTTTACAGATTTTCAAAAACAGTCATTCTTCGGGTTCAAATATCTCTGAATCAGTTTGATGTGAAGACATGGCAATATAGTTTTTCTAATAACATCATTCGATTGTGCGGCCAAAAATCCATAAAAAAAGTATATTGCCATATGTTCACATCAAACTGATTCAAAGATATTTGAGCTCAAAAAATGACTTTTTCTGAAAATCTGAAAAAAAAGAAAGTAGCACCACTGTTACGTGGATTGATCAATCGGCATAAAACTTTGGAAAATTGGTTGTAGGGTCGGAATGAACAATTGTGCCAACTTTGGTTGAAATCGCTGATGGTCGGATCCAATTTTTCCGATTTTTGTATAGCTTTGAGATGGAATGACCCATATGGAAGATAAAAGCAAATAAAATAAATAACAGGTTCAATGTTTTCCATTAACCCTCAATTGATTAACCAAAATTTCAACGCAACTTAGTAATTCCATGATCAAAAGTGCTCCGATTTCCTTCAAACTTTATATACTTGTTTCTTTTCTGGAAATTTTAATATTTTCGTGTTTTGCCCCAAATTTTCGCGTTTTGCAAATTGAATTTTTGGTATTTTCTTAAGCTGTTGTCCAAAAAATCAAGTTTTAAGATTTTTTCTGAAAATCTGAGATTTTTTACAATAGTCCGTATGAATATAACAGTTAGCTTTACTTTTCCCGTTTAAATCGTATGGGAGCATTTGCTCTAGCTCTTTTATTCATACGGCCTAATATATCAACAAATTAGAAACGTTCTTTTTCATATTTTGGAGAAAGATTTTTTGCCTCTCTACTACATAAATATATAGTATAAAGGTATAGGTATCACTCGACAAACCGAAAATGGAAAAATTCGACTCAGTTTCGAAAACTGGGCATTTTCTGTGTGTATGTGTGTGTATGTGTGTGACGCTTTTGTTTGAGCCAACATTTCTCGGATGTGCCTGGACCGATTTTAATGATCTTAATGTCAAATGAAAGGTATAGTGACCTCATAACCCGCTATTGAATTTCGTATTGATCGGGCTTTTAGTGTAAAAGTGTGTTTTAGTGTAGGTTTTAAAAATATGAAAAATATGAGATTTCTCATAGGTCCCTCAACCGATTTGAACGAAGTTAGTTGAAAGTTACGTAGCGAAGTATGGAAAAAAGTATTTAAAACATATTTTTGTTACATGTAAGCATTATTTTAATGCAAAACATTCTGCGATTTATTATTATTTGAAAATTAGATCTATTAAACGTTCAGATTCGTTCTGTTCAGATCTATTAAACGAGACCAAATTACTGAAAATTGGACGATTCATTCCAAAGTTATTCAAGCTTTAATACTTAAACACCGCATATTAAAAGGTTAAAACGTGTTAAACCAACATTTGTCAATTAAGGGTCGATTGTATTCAATGTATGTATGGGTATATCTAGGGTGACCTTATCGGATCCAACTAAAAGTCAGGACATTTTTTGCCCAAACATGCCGATGAACATTTACTTACCTACTTAAGTATTTTGCCGTCCTAAGACAACGCCTGTTGAACAACGTTTCGCCAGTTAAGACGGCTGTGGGCTACTGCTCTTCAATTCCTCGGACTCCGAGTATTCTCCGCCAGATCTCGCTCCACTTGGTCTAACCATCTTGCTCGCTGCGCTCCTGGACGTCTTCATCCTACTGGATTTGAGGCGAACACCATCTTTACAGGGTAGTTGTCCGGGATTCTTGCAACATGTCCTGCCCATCGTATCCGTCCAGCATTAGCCGCCTTTTGAGATACTGGGTTCGCAAAAGAGCTGAGCAAGTTCATCGTTTGGTTGATGGTTCATCATTCATCCATGGTTCGTCCTCCATCTCCATACACCGTTTTCCTGTACGCCGCCGAAGATCGTTCTTAGTACTCGCATTCCGAAAATTCCGAGTTGTAACTGACGGGGTCGTAACTACCTAGCACTTACGACACCCCCTAAAACAAACCTCAGGGACTGCAAACGTTCACGAATTGTTGTCAAGAAAACTCCTGAAACCTTCTGCTTAAACTGTACCCTTTATTATCGTATTTCCCTCGGTAACTCCTACCTTTTGATATCTAGGGGTTTCACTTCCGGCGGAGATGCTGACCGGGATCCTTTTGCGGTCAGGTCGATGACTTTTGGCACGAAGCTTGATGGCCTACTCCCGGCGTTCCGGCTGCGTGCGCACTTGGGGCCCTGATTAAGCGCGATGGCGACGACGCGCCGTAACTGCGCCGGCATCGTTGACAGTGACGCTCCTTTAGCTTCAGGATTGACGGATGTAGTGGTAACGGCGGACGTGAGGACCAAATTCGGTACAACGCCGGTACAGTTTCGGGTCACGTTGGTAACCGCCAGGTAAACGCAGACAACTCAGGAAGCTCAGGGGTCCAAAGAGCGAGATGGTTTGTTTAGCGTCGAATTTTGGAGCGGTCATGGTCGGGAACATGCCGTCAGAATTCTCTGATAGCCATACCTGTTGTTTGCTTCTTTTCGTACGTCTTTTTAGTCTACCTTTAAAACTGTATATTTGTGGTGGTCTTTCACTAAGCTCAGACTTTTATTTTAGTTTTGTGTTCACTGTCTCAGTTGTGCGACTATATTTCGTTTTTCGGTACCGTACTGTTTGACTTCGGACAGGGTAATGGCTCAAGCTATCTTTGTCCAACGACCTATGACCTTTTCGCTAAAACCTCCACTGTCTCTCGCTTATCGTTTTCTGGACTCTTTATCGCCACCCGCAATCCATGTTAGCTTTGCTCCATTTTCCGCCCCCTGGTTGTGGGTGGATGCAAGCCATATGGCTGCGTACACCTCATCGCGGAAAGCTTTTCGCAATAGGGTGTTCCAACTTCTCTCTTGACAATTTATTGCGGGACATTTATAAAATATTTTGCACGCGCGACAGTCTCCTAAATCTTGGGCAGAGACCAAGCCGACGGTTACAGAGTACTCGCAGGTCCTCCTCGAACATTGTTCATGTTTCATGCTTGTAGAGAACAACCGGTCTAGTAAGGTCTTGCACAGGGTGCACTTTGTACAAGGGCGGTCTGCTCGACCGCAATTGCTTATGAAGCCCATACTAAGCACGACTTCCACTGTTAATACGCCTTCGAATCTCACGACTAGTATCATTGTCTGCCGTTAGCAATGAGCTAAGATCGACAAATTAGTCGACTACCCAAACTCATCGTCGTCGGCCTATGAAGATTTAGATTCGATAAATTGACCAACCTAACCTTCCGCTCCTTGTGTTTAGAGGTACAATTCTCACAATGCTAGACAATTATGATCGTGATGATGTACCACTTCAACCATACAGATAACCAAATAAAACTCTATTGTGGAGCCAAATGAGTTTCAGTGAGCAAGCTAAATCTTACTGCCGTCGAAATGGTACCGAAAACCAAAGGAAAAGCTCCCAAATATCCATGCAAGCCCCAGAAAAACAACATATAGGAGACCAGAAACGAATAAGGCATACCATACGGACCCTCACGCTATATCAAGAGCTTTTCTCCATTGTACATTGTACTGTCTGTCTGTCTGTCTGTCTGTCTGTCTGTCTGTCTGTCTGTCTGTCTGTCTGTCTGTCTGTCTGTCTGTCTGTCTGTCTGTCTGTCTGTCTGTCTGTCTGTCTGTCTGTCTGTCTGTCTGTCTGTCTGTCTGTCTGTCTGTCTGTCTGTCTGTCTGTCTGTCTGTCTGTCTGTCTGTCTGTCTGTCTGTCTGTCTGTCTGTCTGTCTGTCTGTCTGTCTGTCTGTCTGTCTGTCTGTCTGTCTGTCTGTCTGTCTGTCTGTCTGTCTGTCTGTCTGTCTGTCTGTCTGTCTGTCTGTCTGTCTGTCTGTCTGTCTGTCTGTCTGTCTGTCTGTCTGTCTGTCTGTCTGTCTGTCTGTCTGTCTGTCTGTCTGTCTGTCTGTCTGTCTGTCTGTCTGTCTGTCTGTCTGTCTGTCTGTCTGTCTGTCTGTCTGTCTGTCTGTCTGTCTGTCTGTCTGTCTGTCTGTCTGTCTGTCTGTCTGTCTGTCTGTCTGTCTGTCTGTCTGTCTGTCTGTCTGTCTGTCTGTCTGTCTGTCTGTCTGTCTGTCTGTCTGTCTGTCTGTCTGTCTGTCTGTCTGTCTGTCTGTCTGTCTGTCTGTCTGTCTGTCTGTCTGTCTGTCTGTCTGTCTGTCTGTCTGTCTGTCTGTCTGTCTGTCTGTCTGTCTGTCTGTCTGTCTGTCTGTCTGTCTGTCTGTCTGTCTGTCTGTCTGTCTGTCTGTCTGTCTGTCTGTCTGTCTGTCTGTCTGTCTGTCTGTCTGTCTGTCTGTCTGTCTGTCTGTCTGTCTGTCTGTCTGTCTGTCTGTCTGTCTGTCTGTCTGTCTGTCTGTCTGTCTGTCTGTCTGTCTGTCTGTCTGTCTGTCTGTCTGTCTGTCTGTCTGTCTGTCTGTCTGTCTGTCTGTCTGTCTGTCTGTCTGTCTGTCTGTCTGTCTGTCTGTCTGTCTGTCTGTCTGTCTGTCTGTCTGTCTGTCTGTCTGTCTGTCTGTCTGTCTGTCTGTCTGTCTGTCTGTCTGTCTGTCTGTCTGTCTGTCTGTCTGTCTGTCTGTCTGTCTGTCTGTCTGTCTGTCTGTCTGTCTGTCTGTCTGTCTGTCTGTCTGTCTGTCTGTCTGTCTGTCTGTCTGTCTGTCTGTCTGTCTGTCTGTCTGTCTGTCTGTCTGTCTGTCTGTCTGTCTGTCTGTCTGTCTGTCTGTCTGTCTGTCTGTCTGTCTGTCTGTCTGTCTGTCTGTCTGTCTGTCTGTCTGTCTGTCTGTCTGTCTGTCTGTCTGTCTGTCTGTCTGTCTGTCTGTCTGTCTGTCTGTCTGTCTGTCTGTCTGTCTGTCTGTCTGTCTGTCTGTCTGTCTGTCTGTCTGTCTGTCTGTCTGTCTGTCTGTCTGTCTGTCTGTCTGTCTGTCTGTCTGTCTGTCTGTCTGTCTGTCTGTCTGTCTGTCTGTCTGTCTGTCTGTCTGTCTGTCTGTCTGTCTGTCTGTCTGTCTGTCTGTCTGTCTGTCTGTCTGTCTGTCTGTCTGTCTGTCTGTCTGTCTGTCTGTCTGTCTGTCTGTCTGTCTGTCTGTCTGTCTGTCTGTCTGTCTGTCTGTCTGTCTGTCTGTCTGTCTGTCTGTCTGTCTGTCTGTCTGTCTGTCTGTCTGTCTGTCTGTCTGTCTGTCTGTCTGTCTGTCTGTCTGTCTGTCTGTCTGTCTGTCTGTCTGTCTGTCTGTCTGTCTGTCTGTCTGTCTGTCTGTCTGTCTGTCTGTCTGTCTGTCTGTCTGTCTGTCTGTCTGTCTGTCTGTCTGTCTGTCTGTCTGTCTGTCTGTCTGTCTGTCTGTCTGTCTGTCTGTCTGTCTGTCTGTCTGTCTGTCTGTCTGTCTGTCTGTCTGTCTGTCTGTCTGTCTGTCTGTCTGTCTGTCTGTCTGTCTGTCTGTCTGTCTGTCTGTCTGTCTGTCTGTCTGTCTGTCTGTCTGTCTGTCTGTCTGTCTGTCTGTCTGTCTGTCTGTCTGTCTGTCTGTCTGTCTGTCTGTCTGTCTGTCTGTCTGTCTGTCTGTCTGTCTGTCTGTCTGTCTGTCTGTCTGTCTGTCTGTCTGTCTGTCTGTCTGTCTGTCTGTCTGTCTGTCTGTCTGTCTGTCTGTCTGTCTGTCTGTCTGTCTGTCTGTCTGTCTGTCTGTCTGTCTGTCTGTCTGTCTGTCTGTCTGTCTGTCTGTCTGTCTGTCTGTCTGTCTGTCTGTCTGTCTGTCTGTCTGTCTGTCTGTCTGTCTGTCTGTCTGTCTGTCTGTCTGTCTGTCTGTCTGTCTGTCTGTCTGTCTGTCTGTCTGTCTGTCTGTCTGTCTGTCTGTCTGTCTGTCTGTCTGTCTGTCTGTCTGTCTGTCTGTCTGTCTGTCTGTCTGTCTGTCTGTCTGTCTGTCTGTCTGTCTGTCTGTCTGTCTGTCTGTCTGTCTGTCTGTCTGTCTGTCTGTCTGTCTGTCTGTCTGTCTGTCTGTCTGTCTGTCTGTCTGTCTGTCTGTCTGTCTGTCTGTCTGTCTGTCTGTCTGTCTGTCTGTCTGTCTGTCTGTCTGTCTGTCTGTCTGTCTGTCTGTCTGTCTGTCTGTCTGTCTGTCTGTCTGTCTGTCTGTCTGTCTGTCTGTCTGTCTGTCTGTCTGTCTGTCTGTCTGTCTGTCTGTCTGTCTGTCTGTCTGTCTGTCTGTCTGTCTGTCTGTCTGTCTGTCTGTCTGTCTGTCTGTCTGTCTGTCTGTCTGTCTGTCTGTCTGTCTGTCTGTCTGTCTGTCTGTCTGTCTGTCTGTCTGTCTGTCTGTCTGTCTGTCTGTCTGTCTGTCTGTCTGTCTGTCTGTCTGTCTGTCTGTCTGTCTGTCTGTCTGTCTGTCTGTCTGTCTGTCTGTCTGTCTGTCTGTCTGTCTGTCTGTCTGTCTGTCTGTCTGTCTGTCTGTCTGTCTGTCTGTCTGTCTGTCTGTCTGTCTGTCTGTCTGTCTGTCTGTCTGTCTGTCTGTCTGTCTGTCTGTCTGTCTGTCTGTCTGTCTGTCTGTCTGTCTGTCTGTCTGTCTGTCTGTCTGTCTGTCTGTCTGTCTGTCTGTCTGTCTGTCTGTCTGTCTGTCTGTCTGTCTGTCTGTCTGTCTGTCTGTCTGTCTGTCTGTCTGTCTGTCTGTCTGTCTGTCTGTCTGTCTGTCTGTCTGTCTGTCTGTCTGTCTGTCTGTCTGTCTGTCTGTCTGTCTGTCTGTCTGTCTGTCTGTCTGTCTGTCTGTCTGTCTGTCTGTCTGTCTGTCTGTCTGTCTGTCTGTCTGTCTGTCTGTCTGTCTGTCTGTCTGTCTGTCTGTCTGTCTGTCTGTCTGTCTGTCTGTCTGTCTGTCTGTCTGTCTGTCTGTCTGTCTGTCTGTCTGTCTGTCTGTCTGTCTGTCTGTCTGTCTGTCTGTCTGTCTGTCTGTCTGTCTGTCTGTCTGTCTGTCTGTCTGTCTGTCTGTCTGTCTGTCTGTCTGTCTGTCTGTCTGTCTGTCTGTCTGTCTGTCTGTCTGTCTGTCTGTCTGTCTGTCTGTCTGTCTGTCTGTCTGTCTGTCTGTCTGTCTGTCTGTCTGTCTGTCTGTCTGTCTGTCTGTCTGTCTGTCTGTCTGTCTGTCTGTCTGTCTGTCTGTCTGTCTGTCTGTCTGTCTGTCTGTCTGTCTGTCTGTCTGTCTGTCTGTCTGTCTGTCTGTCTGTCTGTCTGTCTGTCTGTCTGTCTGTCTGTCTGTCTGTCTGTCTGTCTGTCTGTCTGTCTGTCTGTCTGTCTGTCTGTCTGTCTGTCTGTCTGTCCTGTGTTCCTTATAGAATCAAAAACTACTGAACCAATCGGCGTGAAAATTTGCATGTAGAGGTTTTTGGGGCCAGGAAAGGTTTTAGTGATGGTTAGAGACCCCTCCCCCCACTAAGAGGGGAGGCTCCCATACAAATGAAACACGAATTTCTGCATAACTCGAGAACTAATCAAGCAAATAGAACCAAATTTGGCATGTGGGTGTTTTCGGTGACAAGAATTTATTCTAGGGTAATTTGAGACCCCTCCCTTCTTTATAAGGGGAATTATAACTCCTCTCCCCTTTAAGAGGGGGGGTTTCCATACAAATTTCCTCATAACTCGAGAACTAATCAAGCAAATGGAACCAAATTTGGCATGTGAAAGTTTTCGAGGGCAAGAAAATTTTCTATGTTGAATTAGGACCCCTCCTCACTTTAAGAGGGGGGGCTCCTGTACAAATGAAATACCAATTTCCTCATAACATGAGAACTAATCAAGCAAATGGAACCAAATTTGGCATGTGTGTGTTTTTGGAGACAAAATTTTTTTCTATGATGCATTGGGACCCCTCCCCACTTTAAGTGGGGGGGGGCTCCTATACAAACGAAATACAAATTTCCTTATAACTCGAGAGCTAATCCAGCAAATGGAACCAAATTTGGCATGTGAAGGTTTTCGAGGGCAAGAAAATTTTCTACGGTGAATTAGGACCCCTCCCCACTCTAAGAGGGGGGGCTCCTGTACAAATGAAATACAAATTTCCTCCTAACTCGAGAACTAATCAAGCAAATAGAACAACATTTGGCATGTGGGTGTTTTTTTTGGTGACAAGAATTCATTCTATGGTGAATTGAGACCCCTCCCCTCTTTATAAGAGGAATTATAACTCCTCTCCCCTTTAAGAGGGGGGGCTTCCATACAAATTTCCTCATAACTCGAGAACTAATCAAGCAAATGCAACCAAATTTGGCATGTGAAGGTTTTCGAGAGCAAGAAAATTTTCTATGGTGAATTAGGACCCCTCCCCACTTTAAGAGGAGGGGCTCCTGTAGAAATGAAATACAAATTTCCTCATAACTCGAGAACTAATCCAGCAAATGGAACCAAATTTGGCGTGTAGGTGTTTTTGGAGGCAAGAATTTTTTCTGTGATGAATTAGGACCTCTTCCCACATTAGGAGGGGGGGCTCTAATACAAATGAAATACAAATTTCCCCATAACTCGAGAACTACTCAAGCAAATAGAACCAAATTCGGCATGTGGAAGTTTTTGGAGGCAAAAATATTTTCTACGGTGAATTAGGATCCTTCCACACTTCAAGAGGGGGAGCTTCTACACACACAAATGAAATACAAATTTCCTCATAATTCGAGAACTAATCAAGCAAATGGAACCATATTTGGCATGTGGGTGTTTTTGGAGGCAACCATTTTTCCCATTATGAATTAGGACTTCTTACCTTTTTAGGAGGGGGGGGGCTCCCATTCAAACGAAATACAAATTTGCTCATAACTTTAGAACTAATCAAGCAAATGGAACCAAATTTGGCATGTGAGAGTTTTAGATGGCAGAATTTTTTTTCTGTGGTGTGTTACGACCCCTAAAGGCACAAATCTTCCACATGATTGTGAGGAACGTGCTGCTCGAGCCAAAGATGCTGATACCTGATACGACCCCTTTCCCTTTTAAGAGGGTGGGCTCACATACAAATGAAATACAAATTTCCTTATAATTTGAGTACTAATCAAGCAAATGGAACCAAATTTAGCATGTAGGAGATTTTTGAGTCTTGAATTTATTTTATGATAGTTAGAGACCTCTCACCCCTGTGGTAGGGGGATATGGACTCTCATACAAATAAAACAGAAATTTTTGCGAAACTCAAAAACTAATCCAACTCGAGAAATTCGAGACTCTTCCATGTAGTAAATTCAAAGAACAACTGCTGCTCTCAAGAGCCTTTAATTAAGTTAGTTAGTAGTGTTTTATTCATGTAGACAACAGCGTCAGATGAATTATTGAACAATATAAATAAATATAAATAAATAAATAAATAAAACATTAATCAATAACAAGACCACAAAAACTATCTATAGTAACACTAGATCATTCAGGATGAGCCGGTCGCGAGTGTTGCCGGTGACCCGCCGTCGGAAGCGCCGCCCACTGGAGGGGCTTGCAAAACTCGAGATAGTGACAAAGATCATCCGAGATTCATGATTTATGTACAACACAGGTTAATTTGTGGCAATACGAAGTTTGTCGGGTCAGCTAGTATATATATATATATAAAAGAATTTCTGTCTGTCTGTCTGTCCGTATGTTCCTTATAGAATCGAAAACTACTGAACCGATCGGCGTGAAAATTTGCATATGTAGAGGTTTTGGGGCCAGGAAAGGTTTTAGTGATGGTTAGAGACCCCTCCCCCCACTAAGAGGGGGAGGGGCTCCCATACAAATGAAACACATATTTCTGCATAAGTCGAGAACTAATCAAGCAAATAGAACAAAATTTGACATGTGGGTGTTTTTGGTGACAAGAATTTATTCTATGGTAAATTGAGACCAACAAGCTAATATACTAAAAAGCTAATTGGTCAAAAAGCTAATATACAACAACGTGCAGTATAAAATGCCAGATACGCTGATTTGCTGCTAATGTTAATGCTTATTAGTTACCAAGAATGGGTAGTTTAATATACAAATTTGCAATTTTTCTTCACAGTAAAGTAGCAAACAACTCCCCTGTCCCCTCATTGCATAGCCAGAAAGCGGATAGTAATATTCGCCATGATTGTACAACATTTCGCCGAATATCATTTTGCGGAAAACCTTAAGCGGAATGTACCATTTCACGGAAAACTTTTTTGTGGAAAGTACCATTTCGCGATCCTCTTCTTACTCGCTGTCGCTCGTTCCAGGAAACCCAGGTAGACCTAGGAAAACAAATAAACCTAGACAGTAGTGGTTTCTGCGGGAAGTTGCCTCCCCCCAGTGGACGTCGCTTCCGATGGCGGGTCACCGGCATCACTCGCGGCCGTCTCGTCCTGAATGATCTAGTGTTACTATAGATAGCTTTTGTGGTCTTGTTATTGACTAATGTTTTATGGAAGAGTCTCGAATTTCTCGAGTTCGATTAGTTTTTGAGTTTCGCAAAAAATTCTGTTTCATTTGTATGAGAGTCCACATCCCCCTACCACAGGGGTGAGAGGTCTCTAACTATCATAAAATAAATTCAAGACTCCAAAATCTCCCATATGCCCATAATTAGGATATATATATTTATATGCCAAATTTGATAAGTTGATCCCAGGCCCGAAAGGGCAAAGGTGTGTATATATACAGAATATGCTAGAATATGCTATCCCTCTTCAAAGTGGCATAAAAACCCAACCTCTTTTTAAAATAATTACAATAACTAACGATTTACAAAACAATAATATACACTAACAAAACGTTTAAAAATTAAAATCACTTCGTTGATTGTATGTGACTGCTAAATGCCGGATCGGTTCATGTAAGCCATAGGTGGTACGCCGCGTTCCCACACGCAGAAGGTGTTGGTGCCGCTGAGGTCGGAATGGACAATACATTTGAAGCAACGAAAGAATAGCTGGGCAGTCATACATTCCCACTAAAATCTTAAGTGCCATAGTGGCAATAATGTTTTTCCTTCGTAGTTCGAGCGGGGTGATATCGATCAATGTGCACAGATCCTCATATGATGGTAAATTATCAGGATTTCTCCATAGTAATCTGCGGCAAACATTTCGAACGAAGCGTTTCTGGATACTCTCAATACGTCTGGACCAAAACTCAAACTGTGGATCCCAAATAACACAGCTTGTTTCCAGAATCGATCGCACCGACGAGCAATAAAGTGTACGCAAAGTGCCTGGATCCTGGAACTCTTTTCCGATCCTTAGGATGAATCCGAGTTGTCGATTGGTTTTGTTGATAATCGAATCGTAATGTTGTCTAAAGGTCAACTGGTCATCCAGCATAATGCCGAAATCAGTTACCACATTACTTCGTTGCAAAGACTGATCACATAGACAGTAGTCATAGGTCAATGTTTGTTTTTTTTTGCGGGAGAAACTAATAACAGAGCATTTGGGGATGCTAATCATCATACTGTTACAATCACACCACTCAGAAAATATATTGATTAGCTCTTGTAGTCTTGAGCAGTCCGGTTCAGTACGAATGATCATGTAAAGTTTCGTGTCGTCAGCATAAAATAGTCTTGTGTCAAACGGTAATAGCCGGGAAAGGTCATTTATGTACAGTGAAAACAATAAAGGTCCTAAAGTGCTGCCCTGAGGAACATCTGAGCAATTTCCAAACCAATCAGATTGAGATGCACATAATTTCACGGCCATTTTGCGATCTAGTAGATAAGAACCAAGCCATGCTATTAAACTAGCCGACGCTCCTAGTTTACTAAGCTTAGCTAGCAGAATATTATGATCGACACGGTCAAACGCTGCCTTCAAATCAGTGGAAACAGCGTCAACCTGATCAAGCTGGTCCATTGTACGTAAGCACAGCGAGGTAAAATGGAGCAGATTTGTGGAAACCGATCTACCAGGATAAAATCCATGTTGTGAGGTGGATATGTAGTTTTTCACGTGAAAGAACAGATAATTATAAACAATGGTTTCCAATACTTTCAAGCAAGCACATAAAGAAGTAATTCCACGATAGTTTTCTACATAACGCCTGTTACCCTTCTTAAAAACCTGAAACATTAAAGACGACTTCCAGCGACTGGGAAACTGTTGGCTCTGCATAGAGAGATTGAATAATAATGTTATCGGCGATTTCAAGACATCGCAGCACTTTTTCAGCAGCGCAGCTGGAATACCATCTGGACCAGGGATGTATGACTGCTTTCAGGGATGGTTCCTCCTCAGAAGAAAAAAAGAGAAGAGAAAAATTCAAACTGTGCTCAGTCTTCAATGCGATTTATTCTGATCCGTTTCATTTTAACTTTTCTCTTTCTTGCTGAACGCAGTTGTATGAGCAACCGCACACTGTGCTACTCATTAAGGAGAATGTTGATACACTTTGAATACGTTGATGCGATGCGCTGACGTATGACTACTACGGGTAGTTTTAACATGGGTAGTGCGTTGAGAAAAAACGACGATTGTCAGTAGCGGTCATTGCCATCAGAAAAATATAATAATCCATTAATGCAGTTGAATCATGATTCTTACTTTTAGTATATTCAGTTGAGTTTGGCTGCCCGTGAACGCAACTGCATCATATGGTTAGGCATGTCACAACGGCAACAGTGCGAAAAATGTTATTTAGATATGACTACATTTGAATTCCCATGCATTTGCTTCTTGACGCGCAGCAACAGGAAAGTCCCATTATAAACAAAGGTAATTCTCCGCTAAGATTCAAAATTTAACGACTTTTGATTGTCTTGACGCCTCTAAGTCTATAGTTGCTGTACGCGCACCGGTGGTTTTGTTTTCACGTTTACTGCTGTAGCTAACGAGAGGATCGGGAGCAAAACCGAAAGGTGCTCATTTAAAGAGCGCAGCTACTTCATTTTCAGTCACTGCTACTTCATTTTCAGTCACTGCGAATGTTGTAATTGAGATTTTGCTGCTAGGGACGTAACTCAATGCTTTCGCAATACTATCAACTGTAGCACGCTCATTGTTGAAAACTCCTGTTAGATATTCAGCAAACAAAACACACTTGCTGTCTAGTAATGTCGCTTCGGTTTCTTTTAAATATACACTAGAGGGTAAACCATCCTCTTTGTGTTTCGAATTTACAAATCTCCAAAAGCTTTTCGGACCGAAGATTTCGCTCGGTTGTCTGCACGTGTCTGCGGTAGAGACTTTTATTAAGATTTTTGTATCTCCGGCTCGCTGTTGTAAAGCGTATTCGGTTGGACGGATTTTTAGACCTCTGATATGCACGTAGGGAAGATTTACGTTCACGGTTTAGGCGAGATAGTTCACTGTTTCCCCAAGCGGGTTTATGCCGCGGACGTACTAAAGGAACATGTCGTTCAATAACCTCATGAATTGTCAGAGTGAATATATCCACAGCTTCGTCAAGGTCAGCACAATTATGTAGCGGTGTCCAGTCAGTTGCATGTAAATCTGCATTCATGCTGTCGTAATTACCTCGTCGAAAATCAAACTGATTAGGGTCAAATTCATCAATAAACGCATGCTTCAAGTTTCTATGCAAGCTAACCATCACAGGCGGATGATGTGTATCAACAACACTTAGAGAGTCTAAAACCTCAGACACGTCACATGCAGGGTTTTTTGGTTTACAAAAATAAGATCCAAAAGTCTATTATTCCAATAAGTCCAATAAGCAGGAACTACTGGTATTAACTGTAGAATTCAAGGCATCAATAAATAGGTAATTGTCACGCGGGTGCGACAACCACATCAAGCCAGCGCGGTTATAATCACCGAATAAAAACAAATCGTCATTAGAGTTCATAAAATCAAAAACCTTTTCGATTGACGAAGTATGGCTCTCAATAACGTCAAATTCATTTCGCAAATTCGGTGGAATGTAAACAACACCAATGACGATTTTAGCACCTCCAGTATTTACTGTTATCCACAGTTGCTCAAGTGAATCATTCATTGCAGAAGCTAACAGAGCAGACTGAAATGAACGTCGAACTGCAATTAGCACTCCTCCACCCCATGCTTTACTGCTGTTCGCTGGACAACGATCGGTACGGAATACTGTATAATCGGAGCCAAACAGTTGAGCAGAACAAATTTGGTCGTCCAACCACGCTTCAGTCAATACGATGCAGTCATACGGACACTCAGCTACTGCCAAAATATATATATACACACCCATTGCTCATTTCATCGAACCTTATCAGTTGGTATATGTGCTTTGCCCTTTCGGGCCTCGGATCAACTTCGTGTTTTTCGACCAATTTCTAAACCTTTGTTATTGCGGCGCTTATAATAAATCCTCCTGCTGCGGCGGTGGTAACGCGCTCAGGAGATAACCGCGATACATCCGCAAAATTAAAATTTAGGTTTTCTGGTTTGTAGTTCGACACAATATCAGTTCTGTAGCGTGTTTGTGGTGGAAAATAATTGATTTGGAAAATTTTCAAATTCTAAATTTCTATAATAAATCATACGGTTATCTTTTGGTGGTTTGGTTCAGCTGTCAAGATAACCGCAATGTGAGGATTTTTCTTGCAATCTGCAATATATAGTATAATAAAGGTAAAAACCTGAATGAATCCACCTAGCGGCGTGACCTACCCTTTCTACTACAATAATTATTTTTAAATTTCTAAAGAACTATAATTATGTCGACTATATTTTTAAATACCATTTATCAAAATCCTTACTTAACAGCGAAGTTCGTGCAATAATTATATTTTACCGACCAAATAAAACAAAAAAAAATTTTGTAAGCGTCATTTAATTTAATTTAAAACACCTTTTTTATTTTTAAAATATTTACGTGGTTTATAGAAACATGCGCAAACACAAAAATTAATTTTTGCAGACATGCATGAATATATGTAGAAAAATATGTAGAAATTATGGAAACTAAATGAAATCAAAGAAATAGTACAGCACCATAAATACGCTTGAGGATGGCAAAAAATGATCATTTTTCCAGCGCCAGACGTTTGATAGCTTGAGTGGTCGTATATGCGCTAAATTCGTTTGAAATTTATACAAATTTATATGGAAAAATCAACTCATTTCCACTTTCTATAGGATTGGAAGACACTATATATGCTTAACTTTTTACAGATAAAAATTCAATCTTCAAAATGAGCAATAATGACTCATGATTTGAAGATTTTTGCTTATGTTACATGAAAATGCAGCATGAATAATAATTATAATATCACGATCTTCTTGTAGTACAACACAACGCAACACAAGATCATGAATTATTATGCGTGATTTGGTGCTACCTGATATGAAAATTCAGTCATGATTTCGCAGCAACTCACAATTTTTTTATTTCATGACTTTATTCATCATCATCATAAATATAAGAGGCTTATGTCTGTCGCCAAAACGAAGGGCGTGACATGTATTTTCGTGGTAATAATCGCCCACATTAAGCAAAGACTCAAACCAATCATTCCAGATTACATTCAAGACGAGCAAAAGTAACGTAGTTGCACCTCATAGAGTTACATAGCGTACCTCTAATTTGCTCTCAATTAGACAAGAGGCGACGCGCGGGGGTTTCAGCTAGTGGTATAATAAAACAGAACTTTTCCGAATACAACGCCGCTTGGCGAAAAACTTATGAAACTCACTGATTGAAAGATCTTGGTTTACTGACCAACCTTAATGGAAACAGTAACGCTCTTTATTGCCATAGTCTCGAGGTATAACAGCGCGAGTAAATGTGGATTGAACCAACTGCTTTTCTTCGTATGTTCGACCGATTACGGATAACAGAGAGTGAAGAAAATGGCAACTGTAATGATTTATCAATTTTCCTGTATTTTAATACAAAATGTAATATTTTCAATTGTACACACATACGTCTTACATACACACATTCATACATACATACATGCACGCATACATTTTTTTTGTCTGCCAGAAGGGCATTGGGTTAAAAGGCCACTGCGACAGTCTTAATGATCGTCTTTTGTGGCAGGCCCCGATTGCTGTACACAGTTTACGGACCGCTCATACCCATTGATGGAGTTGAGCGGGATAGTTGTAATTCTGTGCCCCAATTCGGTACTATATGGTTTATCAAGCCAATGACCGTTTTGGGATTTAGGCTCCATACCTGATATGGAGTAAGAAGGAAACTTCCCAAGTTGTGCCTTGAAAATGCAAGAGCTCCGCAATAGCAGAGCAGATGCGCTGAACTTCCAGGTTCAGAGTTACAAAAGCGGCAGGTGTCGGATGATACCTTGCCGATATTCTTTAAATGATAAAGAGCGAGGCTGTGCCCTGTTAGGAATCTCGTGATTATGTGTAGTACACTACGAGTTAAATGGAGTAGTTTTTTAGCTACTGCAGGGTTTGGGTAGATAAACTGTTTGTTTGGCTTGTCTACAACCCTGTGTTTGATTCCAACGGAATGCTATTTCTAGCTTTTCCCATGTCATCATTTCGCCTTTCACGGCGGATGTGGAGGTGCCCAGAAACGGTTCAGGGCCAATAAATTGCTGCGCTGATCCTTGTCTTGCTAGGTTGTCAGCAAATTCATTGCCCTCGATTACGCAGTGACCGGGCACCTAAAGTAATAAAACTTTGTTTTGGCGGGAGAGCTCCCTCAATGCTGTGCTGCACTCTCAAACTGATTTGGACACGCATTTGGCGGACTTGAGTGCCAGTAGTGCTTCTTGGCTGTCAGTGAAGATACCGATTTTCGCATGCCTGTACTTTCATTTCAAGCATATTGATGCACAGATGTATATTGCATATACTTCTGCTTGAAAAACGGTGGGCAACTTTCCTAATGAGATAGTTTCCCGTATGCCGGGTCCGTAGACTCCGGAGCCTGTGCAGGCCCCCATTTTTGAACCATCTTTAAAAAACAGATAGTTCCAGATGGAAGATCGGGCCCTCCATTATTCCACATTGAGCGATCTGTTTCAATCAGCTCATATGGAACGTCCATATTGGGCCTGACTTCCATGCAGTCAGAGACTGAAGTTACTAAGGGTGTCAGATTGAACTCCCGAAGTATGCGAAGATGGCTGATTTGGTCACCTTCGAGTATAGTTTTACTCCTTTGCAACCGTAGTGCGCCGAGCTCTGTTTCCTTCTTCACATGAACATGCAAAGGCAATAAGCAGAGGTGGCATAAACCGCAGCGCAGACCAAAAGACACACATTCTTAAGCAACACAACACTCGCCATGCGGTGTGTGTTCGCCCACAAATTCCCTTCAGTGTCTCTTTTGCTAAACACGCTCTTTCGTGTTTTATGCGCACCAAGAAAAGGCAGTCGCAAACGCAGAGTGATAAATTTGCTGCGTGCTTTACCACACCAAGAGCCGCACTCTGCGCGGCTGGATTGTACACCCTGCGCTGGGTCAGTTGAAGTGGTGTGATTGAAAAAAACATTTTTACTGTTGCGATGCCTGATCCGTACTAACTTAACATAGACCATATTAGTTGTTCAGTGCAGCGTGTATTTTCACTTTTAAAAGGGCAGAAAATTTGTAAATACAAAACAATTTTTTTGCGCAATTCCGCACGGAGTGTGGCAAAGGGCAGCACCAAGTGCTGTTTGTCACTCACTGGGCGATTTTCACCGAGTGCTGTCGTTCGCTCCCACTCCGCTTTCGCTCGTACGCTGTGTGCATATTAGCTGTAGAGGTGTGTTGCCGAATCGCTCTGTGCGACAAGGCATAATATTGGAACATTGGGCGCATAGTGTGAGCGAATGACAGCCCTGGCAATAAGCATAGCATTGCCTCCATGGCTGCAGTAGGTGTTGTACGCATGGTACTGGTAACTGTAAGACAGGCCAGGCGCTGAACTTTGTTTAGTTTGGCTTGAGCTGCCACTTCATTCACCTTTGGCCACCATACGACTGCAGTATAAGTTATCCTAGGCCGTGCAATAGTAGTATATGACCAAAAGGCTAGTTGAGGTTTCAATCCCTAGGTTTTCCCAAACAGTGAGCTGCATGCCCAGATAACCGACGTTGCTTTCTTAACAGCATAATCTAGGTGGGCAGCCCAGTTCAGTTTTTTATCGAGAATTATTCCGAGGTATTTGACTTCATTACTGAAGCCCAATCTGACACCATTCAGTATAGGCGGAGTAATGGTATGTTTCCTTCGCCTAGTGAATGGTATAACGACTGTTTTGGTGGGGTTTACATTAAGTCCCTCTTGTGAGCACCATAACATGGTGGTGTTTAGAGCTTCTTGCAAGCGACTTGACAATACTGCGCCAAACTTACCTCTGACGATAAGTACAACGTCGTCGGCATAAGCAATGGTCTCATACCAAGCTGTGATAGCTTGTGAAGGAGTGCGTCGGTCACCAGTGACCAGAGCAGGGGGGAGAGAACTCCGTTCTGTGGACATCCTTTGATCACCGAAATCGTGACCGACGTATCTCCCAATGATGCTGTAATTTCTCTGCTCGAGAGCATTGCTTGAATCCAGCTCATTGTAGTGTGGTCGATTCTCTTTTGACAGAGAGCCGTATTAATTGACGCGAAGGACGTGTTATCGAAAGCGCCTTCAATATCAAGAAAAGCACAAAGTGCTGTCTTTTGATATTTGAGCGATTTCTCAATTAACGTCACTAAGCAGTGCAATGCGGTCCGTAGATTTACCGTGTTGGTATGCATGTTAATTTACATGTAACGGAGAGTTTTTTAAAAACTCATTGCGGATATAGTTATCCGTGTTTTTCTCCATCAGCTTAAGAAGCATTGAAGTCAGACTTATCGTTCTGAAAGCCTTAGGCATGGTTTTGTCTTTTTTGCCAGCCTTAAGTATGAACACCACCCTTACTTTCCGCCAATTCTCCGGGATATACCCCAAAGTGAAACTGGCCTCCGTAAACAATCGGCGTGCAAGTAGAACCGAATCATTTGGCACATTGTGTAATGACCAGTGACTAAATTTTTAACTCACATGTAGGATAAACGTTTTTCGCTCACCCATTATTCTCATATGACAACTAGATTCTGACAACTAGATATATATATATATATACATATATATATATATATATATATATATATATAATGAAACCCATGGTGATACCCAAATACATAAATTCGGTTGTTTTATATGTCTCTCTCTTGTTGGCTGGTTGCTTGGTAAATTCAATAGTAACCTGTGTATTTTCGTCTCTGAAAGACAGTTAATACTGCTTTATCCTCTCACAACAAAGAGAGGATAAACTCGTGTTACGAAAAATTAAAAATAAACAAATCATGATCGCGTGTTTCTAGGGATAAAGGAAAATATGGATAGCCTGCGCTCACGAGCGACAATACATATGTATAATTCTCGTATACATTCTCGTTTCTCTTTTGCTAGGTTATAAGTCGTAGTAGGCAAAATTCATTGAATATCGCGCATTTGAAATGATAAATTGAATGCCTGGTAATGACCCATTCCGCTGTTGCCGCTTATGTCTTGTCCAGTGGTCACTGTCGAACCAGCGAAGTGCGTGTTCATTAGAACTTCCAGAGTTTCCTTGGTGGTAACAGTGAGAATCCCATCCTCTTTTTTTAATTGCCCTAGACCATTGCAGTGGTCCTTGGACATCGCTTTCTGCAGACGAGTAGCCTCTGGCAGAGTTTGAATGCTTTCGCATACTCTAACTCGTGATTTCCTTTTGGCTTTGCGTAGCTCAGCGTTGTATTTGGTGAGGGAAGCTCTGTAGTCTTTCCGGTTAGACATGATTTTGGCCCTGTTGAACAGACGCCTTGCCGTCCGTCGGAGATTGCTAAGCGTCTCATTCCACCAGGGCACATCACGGCAAACTGTTCGCGTGTTTACGAGACAGTTTATGTTGTACGCGTCTGTGACCCTACATTGCAGGTCACTAGCGGCGATATCCAGCCCAACTGGAGTTCGTGTATTATTGTGACAGGAATTACGTGAGGCAATCACATGATCCTTAAAGGAACTCCAATTGGTTTTCCTCGGATTCCTGAATTGTTCTCTCTTTAGAGGATTAGCCTCGAAACTGGCCCACCGGGCAACCGGGCAAATGCCCGGTGGGCTCCAGTAAAAATTTCGTTGTTACACAAAATGAGATTTTCCAAAATTTTTATTTCAGTTAAACTCTTTCTACGACTCACGAATGTTCAATTCCTGGGGCCCCATGATTCATGAAATCAACCGATTTGATGATTGAAAATTCAGCTTCAAAGGACTGTTGGGGCCCCGAACTTTAAACCAAAATTTCTTTTTCAATTAAACTTTTTCTATGACTCACGAATGTTCGATTGTTGGGGCCCCATGATTTATGAAATCAACCGATTTGATGATTGAAAATTCAAGTTCGAATGGGACTATTAGGGCCCCGAACTTTAAACCAAAATTTCTCTTTCAATTCAACTTTTTCTATGACTCACGAATGTTCGATTGCTGGGGCCCCATGATTTATGAAATCAACCGATTTGATGATTGAAAGCTTCAAATGGGACTGTTGGGGCCCCGAACTTTAGACCAAAATTTCTCTATCAATTTAACTTTTTCTATGACTCACGAATGTTTGATTGCTGGGCCCCATGATTTATGAAATCATTTAAGTTGAGCTGTTGGGGTCCAAGCTCCGAAAATATTACCAGCTTCAATTCTGAGTATTTAAAAGTAGAATTAGTATTTCATCCGCAGTTATTTGACTACTTATAAATATTGAACTGTAGGCTTAAGCTCAATACTCAGTTTACTTCAGTGGCGACGGTCCGTTATCGATCCTGCGCCGAATGAATTATGGTCCTACCTTTCTTCAAAGCCTTCGAACACCAGCTGAACGTGCATCATCCTCGATACCGAACATCTATCAGTGCGATGTCTACTCCGAAGTCTACGGCCTCTTCTTGATTCTCTGCTTAAAATAATTTTGGCTACTCTTTCGTCGGGCCTTCTAGACCCGTGACCAGTCCAGCGCAGACTGCCACACTGTGCTTTCTTCATTATAACAGCATATTTGCATTCTTAAGATAGTTCGTAGTTCATGCGTCTGCGTAATTAGTCGTTTTATTTTGCGCCTTACATCGTTGTCACATGTCACGAGCATACCAAAATACATATATTCAGTTCCTCTTCGACACCAACACCATTTGGATTTCCACGCCATGTACTTCGTTTTGACGGTGTTAATGGTAAGTCCCAATTTCTCAATAAATGACCTAAAGGCTTCTTTCGCTGCTCTACTTTTGATTTTGGTATATCGACGTCATCCGCAAAATCATAAAGCACGTGAGGTCTCATCTGCTATTCTGACTCATAATTTTTACTCATCCAGCGTCACACGAATCAACGTAACTAGTCCTGTGGGAAGACCATATCCTAGCGTTAACTGTCACAGCTCATTTCGTTTGACTGAATCGTATGCCGCCTTGAAATCCATAAAAATATTATAAGTCTGCAAGTTGTACTCCCGGAACTCGTCAGTTACTAGACGCATGGTAAATATCTGATCCATCGTGAAGCGACCCTCATGAAAACCAGCTTGATACTCGCCAACGAAGAACTCAGCTAACGGACTCAGTCTAAAACACAGAATAGGGAGAGCACCTTATAGGCAAAATTGAGTAACGTAATGCCTCGATAGTTTTTACTCTCATGTCGATGCGTTTTTAAAATTATGGGAAATGAGGCCAATCAACCTTTCCTCCGAAATTTATTTTCCTCCCATATTCTGTTTCTGACAATGAGGTGGTGAATTGTTTCGTACAGCTGCTCCCCGTTTTTAGAAGTTCAGCCAGGATACCATCCTTTACAGCAACCTTACCGTTTTTCAGCTCACTGATTGCTCTTTTGACCTCCTCCTGTGTTGGTGGCTCCACAGTTTGGCCTTCGCTCAAAATTCTTATCCTGAAGCTGCTGATCTTCGTGTTTACTTCTCTATTCAACAGCGTCTGGAAATACTCTTCCACCTGGCTGCTACCGTCGTTTGGTCAGTAAGCAGGTTGCCAGCACTTTCATTGCACATCACAGGCATGGCAAAATTCTTGCACCTGACCGTTTTGTGGAAACTCCGTGTGTCGTTGCTGACGAACCTCTCCTCTGGACTGACGAGCACATGCTCTTCGTACTGGCGTTTTTAGACGGTGGGTTCTTTTTTCCGCAGCTCTACCAGGAAGAACCAAAAAGATTCGCGTAGAGTCTCGGGCATTCCTCACAATGAAATCGTGTGAAGAAATTCTACAGAGGATTCGCACAGAATACCTTGCTTATAGAAGCATGATTCTTATAGGAGAATCCAAGAGTTCCAAGAATCCCAGGGATAGCTATAACTCGGCACGGGAATCGCCTGCACTATGAACTGTTCTGTTTTGACGTGTAGACGCAGTAAGCTACTCATATATATTGAACTATTGACATCATATCATTTATCACGCAAATCAAATCAAATGATCACGCTGCGGCAGATCCTCCAAAAAGTCCATGAATAGAGAATTCAACGGACAATTATTTCATTGATTTCAAAGTTGCGTATGATACCATCGACCGTAAAATCATGGCCATTCTAACCTCGCAGGGGACTTTATCAACGTGATGGTTCCTCATGTGGGCTGTTCAACATGCCGTTATGTTATCAAAAAAGCAACACACAGGCACAATCTTCAGATAATCTAGTTAGTTCGTCTGTTTTCCCAATGAAATGGATATTGTCGATAGAACAGCATCTGGGGTGGTGGCTGAACAAACTAAAACTCAAAGCAGCGAAGATTGGGTTGAAGAAAAATGCGTCAAAACTAAAGTACCGTGAACCGCTAATATGACGCACATGCTAAAAGCTGGTAACTCGGTCCTAATAACGACTGAGTTTGTTTTGTTTCGAGCATCGAGCCGCTATGCTGCCCGTTCTCCCGATACTCGACACTCGACAGTGCCTGAGTCGAGTCGAGTTGCACGACATGTCTTACAAAATAGAGCCCATATTCATTCGATTTACTGTCCTTGTAACGCTGATGTCTTTTGAGTAGATGTCTTTTTTTGTGTTAATTTACTATCATGAGAATATTGCAAACTGGGGCCCCTAATATCAAAGATCCGGTGGGCCCTATGGCTCCCAGTCCGCCCCTCCCTCGATGTCAAAAATGATATGTCTGTGGTCTGATAAACTTGGTTCATCAGAGACGTGCCAATTATTGACTTGCTCAGCAATAGAAGCGCTACATAGAGTAAGGTCTAGGACCTCTTGTCTGATAGCGTTTATAAAGGTGGGATCATTCCCTACATTGATTACATTGACATCGTTAGAAGTAAGATATTCAAATAGGTACTCACCCGTTATTTGTGTCCGAGCTGCCCCATATCGTGTGGTGCGCATTTGTGTCGCAGCCTATCACGTACGGCTTGTTGACTGCTCTGCAGTACTGCACAAGTTCAGCAACCTCGGGCAGTGGTATTTCGTCCTTGTCCCCTGGAAAGTATGCGGACGCAACGACCATCTCCTGCTTCCCTCTAGTCGTCGGGACTACCACCGTAATGGCGCGTTGGATGAATTCTGTAATTGGAGAAAATGCTATTTTCTTATTTAACAGAATGGCAGTCCTCGGCTTGGACTGTATATTGCAATAGATTAACTTACCATTAGCGCCGGATAGACCGAGGATCGTGGTATCGTTAATCCATGGCTCCTGGATCAGAGCAGCACTCAGCTGCTTATTGGTGTACCTCCTGCATAGCACACTAGATGCGCCTTTGGCATGGTGGAGGTTCACCTAAGGTTCCGCACTTTTCAACCTCAACGTTGCGGGATTGTATTGTCTTGGTGGTGGCGGGGCGCTCCCAGAAGGGAGTTCCGCTCGTACCTTCCTCGACTTTGCAGCAGAGACTGTTGCGCCTGTGTTAATCTGACCTCTGCCAACATATAGTTTAGCATAAAGCACTGCTCGGCGATCTGGCTTGCCGATTTTTGGTCAACCTCCATCAACAGTTCGACGGTATTTCCAAACACATTGCGACGGCATATTTGCCACGCTTGTGTTGAAAAGCCGTCGTTCTGATTCTGGAGGAATCTCAAAATTCTCTCTTCCGTGGTGCCGACACTGTCTTGGAAGTACCCTATGAAGGTATGTGCTTTCGGCAGGTCCTTCGTGTCGTAGGCCCGTAGTTGTGCCCCTTCACGGGGCCGAGAGTAGATGCCGTTTGATCCAGCCATTTGACCGTGTTCTGGTCAGAGCAAGCAAGTGTCAAGTAGCCGTTCTTGAACTGGCAGCTCATGAACTTTGGCCTAATGTTTGGAGTCTCCTGGTCAGCAATGTGATCCAGAAGAACGGCGCGGACAGTCTGAAGCTGATCCGTAGTGAGCAGGGAAACGGGATAATCAGCCGTAGTTATGGCTACGCTGAAAGCATCCACTATTTCCCTGTATGTGCACTCCGAGGGTGGTTTTGGTGCTGAAGGACCCGCGCAGGCTCGGCTGCGCGGGCTCTTTTTAGTGGGACCTTTGTTGCTGATATTCGGGGACGCCGTATCAGCAGATCGTTGCCTTTTGGTTACGACCAGGTCCCGCTGGGCAGGCTGGCCGGCCGTCAGAAGGGCGAGTTCCTCCGCTTCCTCCTTTGAGTAGCCCTTGCTACGATATCACTTCTGCCGTCGCCGTGCGCATTGGAGAGACGCTTGGCCACATCTCCGGAAGCCTTAGGTTTCCCCTTGACTTCAGACAGCGTCGCTGGATCGGGAAGGTTATCCGCGTCACTCTCCGCATTCCCTGTTGGTGAGTTTAGGACCAGGGATGAAGCCGAGAGTCCTTCCAGCGACATGCTGTCGAGGTTAAAGTCCTCTTCCATCCTTATGTCCATCACTCCACCAGTATCGACCGTGCCGAACGGAGTGCGCACTTCCGGTCTACCGTCGTGCGCCGGTGTTAATCACCAACTCTTGGGGGTCGTTGGTTGCCCCATCAATTGTTTTTGAAAGGTTTTCCATGGCGATGGTTGTACTCTGCTGGGAAGAAAATCAACTGTCCTTTACCAGCTTGGAACAGAGGGAGCAATTTACTGCACAGGGTGCTCTGGTGCCATGCAGGCTCCGTTCGACCTTGGGAAACTTTATTAGACCCCTTCAAGCATTCATCTCTAGGCACGGGTCGCATTACACCGAGGATTGGGGTCCTCTTCCGCATTTTACTCAAAATGTAGCATGCTTCTAGACTACTTGCTACCTTGAGAGCATAAGATTTTCACTAGATTTGCCGCGGAAGAGAACGATGTGCGGTTCCGGATGGATCCACCACAAATTTGCCATGGAGCCACCCGGAGCCGCACGCCGAGCGACAAATCTTAACACTCCTCCTTTATCCTGGCTTGTGACAGACAGCTCGAGTCCCGATCCAATTTCCCCATCACCTGTTCACTCTTTTTAGGGAGCCACACGTGGCGGTTCATTAGCAAAGGTCTTCGATGCCTGATTTTACATTCTCAGTTTCGTAAATGTAGCATATTTTCAACTGTTCAAACCGCTGTA